>NC_058135.1:102473102-102482952 GCF_016433145.1 Gracilinanus agilis
TCTTTCTTTCCTTCTTCCTTTCCTCCCTTTTACCCTTTCTCCCTTCCTTCTCTTTTACTTAAAAAGAAAAGTAAAATTAATTAACATTTGATAAATAAGTAAAGTTGCTTTTCATCTGCCAAAACTAAAATGAAACTGTTAGATTTTTCTTTGGGGGAAAAATTTTAGATTGAAGAGAGCAATGTAGTAAAAGGATAAGGAGAATCCAAAAATAAAGCCTAATTTTAATATTAAAAGAGCCTAGAAAAGTCAAATTGGGAATGGAAAGGAATTTACCACTAAAATCAAGGTATCCCTAAACCGATCAGTGTTGCCAAATAGAAAACAATAATGTCCAGGGATTTGGAAGGATAAATGCTCTTTTCCATGTTTGGAAATAGAAAGAATACAATCATTTTATTAAGTGGAAAAATCCTCAATACTCTGACTTAAAACTTCAGAATCCAACAAACATTTCTTAAACAGTTACCATGTGCTTAGCCATTGTGCTAGGGACTACACTCATGAACAAGCTGGTCTTCATTCATGCACAAAATATTAAGTACCGACCATGTGCAATGCTTATTAGCTCAATATTTTTGGAATATTTTTTCTAATTCATATTAAAGTGGAAAAAAAGAAAATGTCTGGCAATGATGAGTGAAATATTAGAAGTATTAAGAGGAATACATTGAAACAGATTTTAATGGACTGAATTTAATTTAATTGAAATCAAGACCAGACCTGTGATTTCATTGATAACAGATAATTTATTGAAGAAGAAATTCCCTTTGCCAGTATTTCTTAATATGGAATCTGCTTATCTGACTTAAAAATATATTTTTGATTGGTTTATTTCAATATATTTTGCATTTGTAATACTATCTATTTTATTTTATGCATTTAAGCACATTATTCTGAGATGGCATTTGTAGACTTCAACAGAGAGTCTGATGAGTTTTTGAAATATTAAAAGTTTATGAACCGCTGGGATCTTTTTGTTTTTTTACTAATTTAGGTGAATACCTTCTCTTCGCCTTAGAACTTTTTAGAAAACTGAGATATTAAGTGACTTACCTAATGTCACACAGCTATTATGTGTCATGAGTAGGAATGATTGATGGTGATGATGATGCTTATAGGCATTTAGGTAGTATAATGGACAAAGGGCTGGACCTCAGGAAGGCGTCAGTTCAAATTTAGTCTCAGCCATTTAACTATTTGTGTAACCCTAGACTGGTGATGGCAAACCTATGACAAACGTGCTGACACGTGTAGCCATTTTCCATGACACATGGCCACATACAGAGAAGTATGGGGCCTCATGCCAAGGATGAAATATTTGCTGTAGTGTAGTGTAGACACTCTGTGCACTATAGAGGATAATTCTACCTATGTTAATTTACCTATTTTGGTTTATTAAATACAATTACACATTACAATTATACATTTCTGTTATTTAAACTATAAATATCACAAAATTATGGTGTTTTTTCTCGAAGTGATACACCCATCTGCCAGAGGATAAAATGAGATAATATTTGCACAGGACTTCACAACCTTAAAGTAACATAGAAAAACTAGCTATTATGATAATAATTAATATGTTTTAAAGTGGTATATTGTTCATTTAGGTTTCATGACAACTTTGTAAGGTGGATACTATGGGTATTATTATCCTAGTTTCATAAAGAAACTGAGAGTGTAAAGTAAAGGACTTGTTCATAGTCCCAAAACTAGTAAATGTTGAACACCAACCTAGGCCTTACTTATTCCAATCCAATTCTATCCAAATTACTTTTGAAATTATAATTATCACTGAAATAAATTAAGCGTGGAAGACTCTTCATGAGTTCAAATCTGACCTCATCCACTTAATAGCTGTGTGACCCTGGGCAAGTCACTTAACTCAATTTGCCTCAATTTTCTCATCTATAAAAATGAGCTGGAGAAGAAAATGGCAAGCCACTCCAATATCTTTGCCAAGAAAATCTCAAATGGGGTCACAAAAAGTGGGACATGACCAAAATGACTGAACAACTACAAAAATACACTAAATGTCACTAGAGTATAAAAGTGATTCAAATCATGTTTAAAATTACATGATGAGCTTTTCTTCCTAATGAGATGGCTAAGTGGCACAATGGATATGGTTCTGGACCTGGAGTGAGAAAGACCTGAATTCAAATCTTATCCCAGATATTTACTACTACTAATATCCCAGATATTAGCTACGTCACTGTAGACAAGTCGCTTAACCTCTATTTGCTTCAATTTCCTCAACTGTAAAATGGGGATAATAGGAATCATACATAATAGAGCTATAATAAGGATCAAGTAAGTAATATTCTTAAAGTGCATAGCACAATGTCTGGAACATATTAGATGTTTAATAAATGCTTACTTACTCATCCTCCTTTCCTTTCTAGTGTTCCCCTCCAATACCTTACTGTGGGGAAATGGTGACCTTGGTTTCTCAATTACTATGCCAATGGTGCACAAATTCCAGGTCTTCCCCATTCAGTGGAGGAAGGATTTGAATACAGAGCTAGCAATGGTTTCTGTACATTCATTGTCTGAATATCAGATGAACTGAGTTTCGAAAAGATCGTCAGGGAAAGGGAGAAGAAAATAAGCATTCATAGAGTGTGTTATGATGATGATAACAGATAATTTGGAGAAGCAGATAAATGTGTCAGGGCCAAATAGAGCTTCAAGTCAAGAGTCACAGACTGACAGGCTTCAGTGAAGAAGGAGGGGGTAAAACACTCCTGGATCTCAAACCCCTCTCCCCTAAACAGTTGCTGGTTTCAGTTGGAAAAGAAGGCAGGAATGAGATTCTTCTGGTAAGTTTCTGTTATGGCTGAAACCCCAATGATGTTCCTTTTCTTTAATTTATATTCCTCACAGGTCCTGATAGATGAGTAAACAGAAGCTAGCTATATAACTGTTGAGGACAGAGATGATCTTCTTAAAACTGGCAACAGACAGGATTCAAACTAGATGTCCAGACTGAGTTGTGAGTATTCCCCCAAATAATTACCAGGCACAGATTTGAAGGTATAGCTTACATTATGTAATAACAAGGAAAAACAGAGAGGTTAATGGGGGTTTTAGGATAATGAAAGGTGACCCTGAACTGTTAGGTTGAAGCTGCCCTTCCCCCCTCACAGGAGGGGATGAGGCACTTAACTAAAACTGGCTCTTTTGCTATTAATGAATATCTTTACTTTCTAATCACTAAATATTTGCTGTAATGAAGTTGATATAAACTAACCCTATTAAACAGGCTAATCTTTATGTAGTAACCACACTGGCTATGCCAGAATGGCCACCCAAGTGAACCCTCAAGTGTGGAGTAGTAAGCAACCTCCACAAAGTAAGTGCCAATTCCTCTCAACTGCCCCCTCACCCAAAGTTCTCCAGTGGGGTCCCCTGGAATTCTGGGTGAGGCTGTCCCTGTATCTTTGCAGGGATTCCATGCTTTCCATCTCCACACAAGTGTCTAATATGTGCCAGGCACTGTGCTACCAAATGTCATCATCGCTAGGTTGGCTACAGGGTGGTGAGTATTTAGGTCCTGATAACTCTTCAAAACTACAAGCTAAATTGTTGATAGATTGTGATCTATGTATTCACACTGACAATAATCATGGGTCTTTGAGTGCTTTAAGTATTCCAAGCTTGCCTATGGGATTTCCCCCCCCCCCCCCCCAATTCTACTCTCCATTCTAACTCATTTAAAATGGTATATAACAGAGTCAAGATATTCTGTTATTCTCATACAACAGTGAGTAATTTATCTCATCCCTGATATCTCTCTAAGAAAAAAGGAGTAAGTCTCAGAAGTACACACTCAAACAGGAGACTAAGCAGATTAGCCAGGAGCTGGTTCTTATAAGCAGTTGGACCTCCATCAGCTCAGATCAGCCACCTGATACCTCCCTGCAACCCAGAGACAGACACAGATCAAGCAGGATCTTTATTTCCAAAGAACACAGAAATTTTTACCAGTCTCCTCTAGATCGGGACCTGAGGCACTGACTCAGAGTGGGGTAAACCCTCACATTCAAATGTGAAGGGGGGCTGACTAATGTGTTCACATAGTTCTTTGGATTATCCAGTCCTATATACACTTTCTAATTCTACATCAGGATTTCTTAATCTTTTTTCTCCTGTCATGGATCCCTTTGGCAATGTGGTGAAACCTATGAACTAACTAACTTATTAACTAAACTAAGGGATTTTTTTTACATGCATGATATTTTAAAAATAGGATCACAAAGGAAACGAACTATATTGAAATATAGTTCTCAAAATGTTTTAAAACAAGTTCATAGATTCCCTGAGATCCATCCTTGGACCCCAAGCCCCAGGTAAAGAATTTCTCCTTACACACACAATTTTGGCTGCACTGAGTGAAGTAGAAATGGCACTGGATAAAACAAAGATAGGAGAACAACTGAGATCAAATATGCACAAAGAATGTCTGAGTTGGTGGTATAATCTGGAAGATATCCAAGGACTGATTTTTATATTGTCAAGAAAGAGGCTGATGTCAAAGGCACAAACTAAATCTCAGACCTCCTTATGAAATAAAAACAGGAAATATCAATAACTACAAACCAAGATGCCCAAACTCAGCTCCTCTCAAAAGTTTTGCGACAATGATCTACATATTTCTCAAGGTTATTGCGGAAAGTGCTGAGAAGGGAACGGAAAGGCTTTCTCAAACAATACTCTTCTGTCAGACCATATCTCTATAGCCATACAATTAAGTGAAAGGAACATAGACTACACATTCCCACTTGCATTAATTACTTGCTCATCCTTTTAAACAGCATTTGAATTCCATACCACAAAATGTCACCTTAAAGTTTCTCTATTAATAAGATGTCTTCCATGCATAGGATAGAATCCTGCAATCAAAACAAGGATTACCCATGAGCCTTTGAGAAGAAGCCCGCCGCTCCCGCCTCTTCTTCCTAGGCATGCTGTCGTCATTTGGGATCGCCCAATGAGACGCGGGGCCGAACCATCTTCCTCTGGAAGGCAGGAGAGGCACAGGGGCTCGGTTCCTGGGAGAAGAATTATTGAATGTTTCCATTGTGCCACGCACTGTCTAAAACATTGTGGATCCAAAAAAGGCAGAGCAGTCCCAGCTTTCAAATAACATTCCAATGGCTATGAGATTCTTTGAAAGATGGAGCCACGGATTCCTTTGTTTGGGAACCCTGAAGTTGTTAATACCTAGTAAGCCATAAAAAAGGAAAAGTGCTTGCCAAAGAGGTTTGCTCTCGTAGGGGTCAATGTTTAGCAGCGTTTGAGCTAAAAGTGACATTTTCTATCAGTTGAAGGGGCTTCCTTCAACTGGGGGGGAAGAGGGGGATTGGTGGTGGGTGATAACGTGCCAATCACATCAAGACCCTGAAACATTGAAGAGTCTCCTAAAAAAAACTCCAAACGTGTGGAGTTTAGTCCAACTAGTCACAGAGGAAATGCCAAGTGGATGAAGACTACCTATTACCAAGACTATGATAAATAATAATATTGTGTGTATATATGTGTATAATATTTAAAAGCAGTCGTCTAACACCAAAAATGGATAATGATCCCCATACTTCTGCCTTCTTAAAACAAATATTCTTCTAGGGAAGCTGTGAGTCATAGAATACCATAGTCTCTGAAGTGGCAATGACTGGCATGAAAAAAAGTGTTCTGCATTTAATAATAAAGGATTGCTTTAGAAAAGTGGCATAAAAGAGGTCACAAGAGAGATGTGTGATGTAAAAGAAAACCAGCTATTCATATATTAAAAATAAGGAATAACCAGCACAGGGTCCATTGAGAACCATGTAATTTTAAGAAATTTGGAACAAGAGCTCTTAACCTTTTTTAAATAATGGATCTCTTTGGTAGTTGGGTGAATTCTATGGACCCCTTTTAGGTTGTTTTTTAAATACAATAATATATATATATAAGATTACACAGAAAGCCAATTACATTGAAATAAAGATTTTTTTTCCCAACCCAAGAATTCTTTCTACACACTCCTGGGAGGGATCCAGGGAACCCAGATTAAGAATCCCTGATCTAAAAAGAAACCCGTCACTTAGGTGAGCTCCTTGTGAAAAATGAGAGGTTGTGGGAATGACAGGTTGCCCAAGCTGAGCATGTATGGAAGGATTCTGATCTGTATCATTGGAAGGAGTTCCCAAGCCACTAAGAATATATATCCATCAAAATATTAAAGAATACACACCATCAGCTGAAGTCTCCGCTGCATTTGCCATCTAGTAAAGTCACAAGAAGAGGAATCAGGAATAAACAGCATAACAGAAGGGACCAAGAATCAGGAATCCTTGTGTTCCATCTCAGGCATTACTGTTTACTACACTTACTCTTTACCAGCTTTATAAAGATTGCAGGAGTTCAGCAGAAGGACAGTAGGAAGACTTGGGGAGTGAAATCATCATGAGACTGAAGGACTGGTGATTTGTAGACCAACAATAATTATAACAATTCATAATAATAATAATAACTAGGCTTACATAGTACTTTAAGATTCGCGAGAATATTAGCTGTTTGGGTCTCAGTTTCCTCAACTTGCCAAACTAATTGATCTCCAGCGGATTTCCTGTTATGCTCAGATACCGTCATAAGGCATACCTTCTTAGTCTGAGGAGAAAATTTAGCCAACATAATCAGGGAGCTAGCTCTATCGTGAATCTTAGACAATGCTCTTAATCAATCCTCCCTACTTCTGTTACCAACCAGCATTTTCATTTGTGTCCTTAGTCTAAAGCAGCATAACAACCCATGCAAAAAATATGGGGTACACATGCCTCACCTCTCTGACTTGCCTCACTCAGAAAGCCACATACAAACAATGAGGATATTGAAAACAATGGGCAAAGCTCAAGGGGCCTGGAACACTCCCCAAACTACCTGGCTCTTGTTCCCACTGGTAAATGCAATGATGGAAGGGAAAGGGGGTGGAGGTGTCACACTAAGTTACCCCTCCTTTTGTGAGTAGCCTTAGTGGAAGCCCTTTCCTTGGGAGGAGAGAAGAAAGGAAGGTCTCTTCTTAAATACTCCATTAAGTCCTAGGTTGTTCCTCCAGTAAAAGAGACCAGTTGGAGCCTTTTTCTTAGAGAGGATTGGGAAGGAGAGCAAACTTTTTATTTTTATTTACCTCACTATTTTAAGCTCCTTTACTTCCATAACAAGCTAAGGTCCATCCCCTTCTCCTTTTTTTCTCTAAAAACGAAGAGCAATGAACACAAGGCTTTGTGCTGAGGCTTTTTTCTTAGTGCCAAGTCTTCATTTTCAGGTTGTACCTCAGGGAATCTGGATCATATCTTCACATTTTGGGGGCCAGGGAAAGGGTTGAGTTCTGTTATAGGTTTTTAATAGGGGAGCATTTCCTTCTACACAGCCTTCCTGGTTTGTTGGTACTTGTTTCTGATCTAGACTGAGCCTCCTGTCACCCTCCTACTAGCTGAGTCTCATACCCACCAGCCATGACCTTTATTTTGCTTCCCACATCTCAAAAGGCGAGGGTCCAGGAAGAAAAGGCCTCATCCCCTGCCTCTGAGCCAGCCACAGAGGAACAATAAGGCTTTTGAAGCTCTGGGTGGAAGGGCTGATTTCAATCAGTTGGCCCTCTCCCTCTGCTGTTTTCTATAAGCACAGAAATGAGTGGAAGCACATGGAGTAGTCTCCTACATATATTTCTACTTAGATCCTCCTGTTTCCACCCCATGCAGGGAGGGTGCAGCATAATATAACGGAAAGGCCACTGAATCTGAAAATAGCAATCAATCAATAAACATTTATTAAGCACCTATCATGTGTTAGGCACTGCTCTAAGTGCTAAGAATAGGAAATGAAGCAAAAGATAAGTCCTCAACTTCAAGAAGACTGCAATCCAATGAATTTAGATTTCTTTTCCAATATATCTTGTATTATATCTTGTATGATTTTAGGCAGATTATGTAACCTCTCTGCACATAAATAATCTGTAAAATGAGGGGATTGGATTAAATGCCTTTGGACAGCTCTTCCAGCTCTAGACCTAAGATTTGGTCCGCCAATACACATATCATGGGAAAGGGCTGCAAATGGCCAATGAATTGGATTCAGGATGAGAAAAAAGCAGGTTTGGTTTTGAAAAATAATACAATATTTTGCATCCTTTTCATGCTCCCCAGGTTCTCCTGCTTCAGTACCCCACCCGCACTCCACTGCTCTATCTTCTTTGTAATTTTAACTAGCTCTAACCTTCTATGGTTCTGTGTAGATAAGTCAGTCCTAAGGGGTGTGACATGGGAGAATAGAAGAGGAAAGGAGGAAAAAAAGACAGAATGTGGTAACTGCTTTACAGGGATTTCCACAGATGGGGCATAGGGAAGCTGATTTTCCCCCCAGAGTCCCCAGAACCTCAAATAGTTACCAGCTGTGGAAAACTATACTGTTAATAGCAGTTTTATGGAATTTTACATTTTTGCTTAAAACAAAGGTAAGGTAGTGAATTACTAACATGAATTCAAATCCTGCCTCTCAAACTATCTAGGTCAGTGATGGGCAACCTTTTGAGCCTGGTCAAAATTTGCCAAAAAAACAAGCATAACTCAGGTGGTGTGTTACTTTGAGAAAAACAGCATGATTTCATGATATTTCTAGTTTAAATAACAAAAAAGTAAAATTTAATATATAACTATTTAATAAACCAAAATAGGTAAATTAATATAGGTAGAATTATCATCTATAGTACACAGAGTGTCTACACTACACTACAGCAAGTGTTTCATCCTTGACATGTGGCCCCATATTTCTCTGCATGAGGCTGCATGTCATAAAAAATGGCTATGTGTGTCAGTGCTGACACGTTTGTCATAGGTTTGCCATCACCAATCTAGGTAACCCTGGGCTACCTGACCTCTCTGAGCCTTTGTTTCCTTAGTACAAGAAGGGGTTCCAAATAAATGGTCTCTTAAATGTCCCTTCCAGTTCTAAATCTGTGACTTTGTGAAAAGAAAGACAATAGATCAAGTCTAAAGCCTTAAAGATTTACATTTATATAAGGTTCCCTAAGGAGCCCATTCTCCCCATCCCTTTATTCTACAGATACTGAAGCCTTAAAGGTAGGAAGTGACTTCCCCTGTTTCACACAATTAGCCCTCATATTTCCAATTTAGTGCTCATCTTATTACCCTAAGTAACCAAGTGTTGGGTGGGCAAACAAACTTCAAGGATGGATCTCCAAATTCAAATCAGATAAGAGTTCTCAAAACTAGAAGAGGAGATGAGGCAGGAGAGTAGTTTGAAATTCAAGGCAAGCAGTGTGGAAACAAGGAATCTGTAAAAAGCTGAGATCTCAAAGCACAGACATGTTCTAATATTAAAAATATTTTATCGCTCAGGAAATTTCCTGGCTTAATTTCCAGACTTCTATGTGGTTCCCAAGTTTTCCCAGTATAATATCTAGACTCTAAAGGCATTAGGAGGCAGTTGTTAGAAACTGTTTGCTATATAAATGTGGAATTCCCTCCTCTTGGGAATGGAGGTGGAGAACAAAAGTGCCAGTGAATAATAAAAGAGATAAGAAGAAATTTTTTCTGGGCAAAGCAGGTAAAGAGGTAATCATGCTCAGAAAGAGACAATCAGACTTCTGGTTAAGATGGCGGCAGAGTAAGGAGCAGCAGCTTGATCTCTCCTAACCAAAGCATACAGGACTCCTCAAGGAGACATAAAAACGAATCCAGACGAAAGAAGGGAACCCACAACAGGGCTCAGCATTGAAGGTATGTGGAATCGGGGCATTTCCACTCTATAAAGGGGTGAAACAGCTCTCACTAAAAGGCGAGAG
>NC_058135.1:102483859-102484190 GCF_016433145.1 Gracilinanus agilis
TATGGTACTGGCTAAGAGACAGAAGGGAGGATCAGTGGAATAGACTTGGAGTTAATGATATCAGTAAGACAGTGTATGATAAACCCTAAAAGCCCATCTTTTGGGACATGAATCCACTATTTGACAAAAACTGCTGGGAAATTTGGAAAACAATATGGGAGAGATTAGGTCTAGATCAACATCTCACACCCTACACCAAGATAAATTCAGAATGGGTGAATGACTTGAATATAAAGAGGGAAACTATAAATAAGTTAAGTGAACACTAAATAGTGTGCCTTGTCAGATCTCTGGGAAAGGAAAGATTTTAAAACCAAGCAAGAGTTAGAGA
>NC_058135.1:102484278-102509011 GCF_016433145.1 Gracilinanus agilis
CTAAAAAGCTTTTGTACAAACAAAAACAATGTAGTCAAAATCAGATGGAAAACAACAAATTGGGAAAAAATCTTTATAACAAAAAACTCGGACAGGGGTCTAATTACTCAAATATATGAGTTAAATCAATTGTATAAAAAAATCAAGCCATTCCCCAATTGATAAATGGGCAAGAGACATGAATAGCCAATTTTCAGGTAAAGAAATCAAAAGTATCAATAAGCACATGAAAAGTGTTCTAAATCTCTAATAATTAGAGAAATGCAAATCAAAACAACTCTGAGGTATCACCTCACACCTAGCAGATTGGCTAAAATGAAAGAAGGGGAGAGTAATGAATGTTGGAGGGGATGTGGCCAAAGTGGGACATTAATGCATTGCTGGTGCAGTTGTGAACTCATCCAACCATTCTGGCTGGCAATTTGGAACTATGCTCAAAGGGCTATAAAAGATTGCCTGCCCTTTGATCCAGCCATACCATTTTTGGGTTTGTACCCCAAAGAGATCATAGATAAACAGACTTGTACGAAAATATTTATAGCTGCACTTTTTGTGGTGGCAAAGAACTGGAAAAGGAGGGTATGTCCTTCAATTGGGGAATGGCTGAACAAACTGTGGTATATGTTGGTCATGGAATACTATTGTGCTAAAAGGAATAATAAACTGGAGGAATTCCATGTGAACTGGAAAGACCTCCAGGAACTGATGCAGAGTGAAAGGAGCAGAGCCAGAAGAACATTGTACACAGAGACTGACATACTGTGGTAAAATCGAATGTAATGGACTTCTGTACCAGCAGCAATGCAATGACCCAGGACAGCTCTGAGGGATGTATGGAAAGGAACGTTACCCACATTCAGAGGAAGAACTGCAGGAGAGGAAACATATAAGAAAAACAAATGCTTCAAAGCGTGGGCTGAGGCGGACATGATTGGGGATGTAGACTCGAAACTACCACACCAGTGCAAATATCAACAATTTGGAAATAGGTTTGATCAAGGACACACGTTAAAACCAGTGGAAATGTGCGTTGGCCATGGGGGGGGGGCGCAGGGGGTGAAGCGTAAAGTAGGAGCATGATTCATGTAACCATGTTAAAAATGAATATTAATAAATGTTTAAAAAATGTAAAAAAAAGAGACAATCAGAGGCCATGCTGGGTCATTAGATCATAAATTTAGAGCAGGGAATTATCTGAGAGATTTCTAGACTATTTATAGATGAGGAAACTAAGGCCTAGACTATCTTGCTCATGTTCATAAAGGGAGTACTTGGCAGAGCAATATTTTGAACCTGGGTCTTTAAAATCCAATTATGCCATTCTTCTGACTTTCCATGTTGCTAGAATCTATCAGAATACCAAATCCAAAGAGTAAACTAGGAGATAGGACACCATGTTTCCGGAAAGGAGTCATCCACTCTCTGGTTGAATACTCAAAAAACCATCACATTTCTTAAATACTTCTAACTGTTAGAAAGTTCTTCTTTCATATTAAACTCAGATAGACCTCCCTTAACTTCTTCTTCTTCATGGATAATAAAGTTAATCCCTCTTTCTCAAATATTTGAGAGCACCTGTGATGAGATGGCCCCCTCAACTTCTCTTTTCCAGACTAAACTGGAAGTCCCTCCTTGAAGCTATTTCTCAGGTGGATCCAGACCCTTTACTATCCTGATTCTCCTCCTCTTCATTTTCTCTGGAAATTCTGTTTCCTTCCAATTCCTTTAAAATCTGGCACTTTACCTAAAACACTATTTCACAGGCAAGTTTGGATCCCCCAATAAGAGGTATCTTAGTCCTAGTTTTTAGTAATATGAACATTATTAAGTGATTAATGCTAATAGTTGACATTAAAGTTGATTAGTATGAGTGTATTTAGGAGAAAGAAAATTGCATTGGCAGTCAAGAAACTTGTGTTCTTTTTCTGTTTCTGCTATTAATTGTGTGACCTTAGGTAAGTGACTAACATTCTCTGCTTTGTTATCTTTATGTGTAAAAAATGAGGAGTGTTGAACTAGTTAATTTCTTAGACACTTTACAACTTTAGGTTTCTATGATACTGAGGGAGTGAACTAAACTCCTTTGATTCGATGTGTGTTATTTCTTTGACTTCATTCTGGGTCACCTTATATAATATATAATGCATTGCTTCTAATTTTTTTACCTTCATTTTTTTCCTCCCCATTACCCTTTACTTAAAAAAGAAAGTCCATCCAGTCAATTAATAATCAACCAGTAAGCCCCACCTGCTGCCAAGCACCATGCTAGGCAATAGGGATACAAAGACAAAGAAAATAATCCTTACTCTCAAAGAGCTAACATTCTAAGAGGAAAGAGAACAAGTTCATGTATAAATATCTAAAGACTATAGAGAATAAATAAAATAAACACAAGGTAGGTGAGAAAGGGAAACTAGTCATTGGGAGAAGGATGTTGCTTTAGTTTTAATGGCACCCAGGCCAGAAGGGCAAAAGGAAAAAAAAAAGAAACTAAATGCTTTGATTGTCTAAAGGACAGGAACAGATAAGGAAAGACCAAGCCAAGGGAGCTACAAGTTTATGTTTGTAAAAAAGATGTGATCCAACTATAACCTTAAAAGAATCCAGGTATCTCTCCCTTGTCCTCTGAATTCACTTTCTTCTGGCTTCAAAAAGATGGAACCCCCATTTGTGAGGAACACAGACCCTAATATGGTGCCATTTGGTAACAAAATACAATTTCTTTGGAAATATCCAAATTGAAGTTTTTCGATGAGAATGAGGACTATATCTCCCACAACAATCAACCCCATAGATTCCTAAATATTTGTTGAATTGAATTTAGCCTAAAATATATTCCCTTTTTACCAAGTAAATTAGTTGAATTTGAAAATTAAAAATATGTATGCATTTCTTAGTCTAGTTTCCCAACAAATTACTTTGTGTTCTAATAATTTAAGCATATGTCTGTGTTCTACATAGCACAACTCACAAAGACTACTTGGGTAACCCATTATATAGCAATAATAATGAGATCCATTTTTCTCTAGTGTACTAAAGTAAAAACAAAGCATTCTGAGTTTTTTTTAATTAAAAGTTTGCTTTTCCTTTTTCAAAATAAATAATAAGCTATTGCTGGAAAATTCAGGTGTGAGCAATATCCATTACAATAAGATTTATAGACTCTTTTCTTAACCTATGTATCTGTTGGAAGAAAGTATAGGGGGGAAAAATCGCCTTTTTAAAAAACACAAAGAAAGTTTGGTGATAGCAGATCAGAAGAAGGATCTTCACAAAGGAAAAGTACTTCACAGAAGCCGGAAACTGGGATTCCAGAGAGAGGAAACGGGTATTAGAATATTTCATTTAATGACTGTATGACAAGTCCATCACAGGTCATTATTTATAGGCCATTTTCCTGTCAATTGTAGGAATCCTGGCCTTAATCATTTGTGTCAACACGCACTTCCGTATAAAAACTTCCAATGGTGATACAGATAATTCTGAGAAACACGATATGTGTTTTGACGATTCTGTGCTTTCCTTTCGACTCTGAATTTGCCAAGATATTTCCTGTTAACTCCTTGGCATGAGCAGTTTTGAAGTATCCCATTAACTGGTGCCAGCACTAGGTGTCATTCTGGGAAAATTACAAAACTTTGCTGTCAGCATTTAGTTTAAAGGAACCCTGTGTTTGTTACCACCTCAATTGTTTAAAACAGAGTTCCATCTTTTATTTCATGATGCTGTCTTTTTCCATTTAGAGATGAGTTCATGACTAGAAAAGATAAGAATAATATGTCCATCATGTGTCTGGAGAATAGCTCATGAACTGCCACAGGAAACAACACAGATCACCCCCAAAGCATGACATTTCTTGCATTTTCAGGCGTCTTGGTAATTTAGAAAGAAAAATAATTAATTCATAAGAGAGTGGTGGATATTAGGGAAATGTTTTCTTAGCTGGTACGAGAGGGAAAGTCTTTTCTTCTCTTCGACATAAAATTCTTTCTTTGTCTACTACTATCTATTTTCTGCCAAAACCATAAAAGTTTTCCCAATAAGACTTTGAAATAGAATGACAGTCTCTCTAGGTCCTATTCATTTGAACAATATTATTAACTTTCAAAAAAGTTATAATGACAATAAATGATATATATTCTTGGGAAATTTTAAGGACCTTTCTTTTGTTACAATGAACTTTAAAAAAAACATCAATTAAAGAGGTTTGTAAAAGATGGCCATACCAAGACATCTGGAAAGAGATTTTTTTTCTTTTTTTTTTTTTTTTTTTTTGGTTTTGCCAGCACATAGCACAGTATCTGGCACATAATAGGTGCATAATAAGTATTTATTGAGTGATAGACTAATATATAGTCTGGGCAGGAGGTACATTTAGATCATTATCAGTATCAAAAATGAATGTCAAAATAATTGTTGAAATAAAAACAATTCATATTAGAATTAAGGTCACTTTTTCCTGCAGGTTGTGGAAACAGGCCTAGAAATGAAATGACTTATTACAAAACCACATAAGTCTTAAGTGTAAAGTGATGCAACAAAAAAGACAATTGACTTCTCATCAATGGATCTTACTTCAAATCTGGTCCTGCCAAATACTACCTATATAACCTTGCACAAGATATCTGGATATTTAGTCCCTTTTCTGTAAAATGGTGGGAGATGGAGGAGTTTGAACTTGATGACCTCTAAAGATCCTTCCAAAAGCGAATCTGTGATTCCCAAGAGTAGAGACAGTATTAAGACTCTATAATTTCAAGTCTTCTAAGATGATGGGGTCCCATGACATATGGCAAGCAATAGGAGTGTAAGTGTTAAAATTAATGGTTTGGCTACATATATGAAAATTATAAATCTTTTATTTATAAAAGAGGTGAAAGTAGAGAAATACAAAAGGATAGAGAACGACATTAACCTATATAACTAAATATTGTTCCAGTGCTTGGCTCAGTCAGGACTTGTTAACCTTCAATCAGAATTAAACTATCTCCAGAAGACAGGAAGGGAAAACCAGCTATCCACTCACCCAAGACAAAGACTGGAGCTGAAGGTGATTCCTGAGGCCTACTTTCTTCTTTGAGCCAACCTTCTTCTTGAAGCCAACTTCCTTTTTGGAGTGACTCTCTTCTTGGAGTTCACTCTCTCCTTCTTGGAGTGACTCTTCTTGGAGTTCATTCTCTGCTAGCCTCCTTCACCAGATTCCTTCACCAGCCTCCTTCCTCAGGGATTTTCATGGCTTTTATGGTGGTTTCCTGTCCCTTCCCCCATTTCATGGGGGCCAATTACAGTTTCCAAATTGTCTGAGTTCTTACCTTTGGAACCACATCTTTCTGAGTGTGTGAACTCCTAAATTTCTGGTTTGTTCTCACCTAGCATCAAGTAAGGTGTGAACTCACTAAGTGGTTTGTGAGCTCCTCAACTCTTAAGTTTCTGACTTGTTCTCACCTAGCATCAAGTAAGGTGTGAACTCACAGAGAACCAAGAATTCCCTTTCACAATCTTCCTTGTGATTCTTTGGGAGACTAGTCTCCCCATCGAAACATTTTACATAATCAGAAACTACAGGAGCAAGTTGGTGTCTTTGTGGTAGAGAGCATTTCTATTTCAATGAAAGTCTTCAGACCCCAAATCCAGTGATACTACCACTGTTCCCTGCTCTCTCTTGAGACCTTTCAAAAAGATTTAGGCCCTTACACTTCTAGGACAGGGTGACTTAATGATAATTTAAAAGCACATTAGGATACATCAGTATCATCAACATTTTAATATTAGGACTCATGTTCCATTTAGGTGACAAACCAAAGACAGTTTTGGAAATAAGAGAAAGTAAAAGAATTTTTTAAAAATAAGCAATGAAAGAATGAAGATCATCAAGGAAAAAAATAAGATCTCTTTAATTGGAGCAGATGTGGAGCAGAAAAAAAAAGGACAAAGAATTCTTTACATACCTATTTACATTAACAATTTGTGAAACTGATATATATGTATATAAATGAATACATTTTGATTTAAGTATGGTCAACTAATTTAATTAATAAACTCTGAAAAAAGGAAAATAATAAATGGACCAGTAGAGAATGAATAAATTAACTCATAAGCATATTTTAATTGTTTAAGACTCTTTCTATTAGTACATCTTACCAGAAAGCAATCTTATCCATTAAAAAGTACCATAAAGATTCACATAATAATACAAGTAAAATGTTTTGGAATTGGTTAATTACATAAGTGCAGCCAGATAAATCCTTCAATTAACTGATCAATATAGAATCAAATATTTATTGAATGCCTAACATGCCATCTTCACTGTGCTAGCCCTTGGGTGACATAGAAGTATAAGACATGTTTCCTGTCTTCAAGGAAATTACAGTTTTCTCAGGATCTAATTGACAGGTATGAATTTTAATTTCAACAGTGGAGCAGAGATGAATTAGGACAGCTATAGTTAGGGATATCTTTGTAGAAAAAAATCCAGTGGTGCCAGGAAAAGGGATATGGATTAGACCAAAAAGGATAGACTAAGGGAGAAAGGAATGGCATTTCACATATGGGGATAAATCAAGCTATAGAAAGGATCAGGATAAAGAGGCAAAAGTAGTTAGTGTGGTAGCTCTATCCTGAGAGCAGATGGTTTTGCAGATTATGACATACTCAGTGGGCACTCCACTGAGTTAGTGTATAAGTATCAGCATTGTGATATATGTTTAGGTCTCAGATAAGCTCTGCAGATGGACAATGGGCTAGGTCTTAAATTGAGAGGGGGGAGGAAATCTGGACAGATTGCATTTTGACCCTTTTTGCACCATTTTGCACCATGACCCTTTAAATTATTCCAGGATGCTCCTTGAAATGCCCACCTCCTGAACATTAACTTTCTCCTGTTGAGGCTATGTGGCTTGAAATCTTGCAACACTATGATCTCAGAAGAATCAATATTGTAGGTGATCCAAAGGGCCATTAGAAGACACCTGGTTGGGGCATGATGACATACAGAGGAAGTGGAGCAAAAGATCTCATCACCTACAATCCCATAGCAGTAATTCATCTTCAGCTACAGACAAGGCACTTGGAATCCAAAGTCAAACTAAAAGTAATTCTTGTATTCAAGGAGCTTACCTTCTACTGGGAATCTATAACATGAAAAACAGTAACTATATACATGTGAATGTTTGGAAGGAGGACAAACTAGAAATTAAGGGGATTAGGAAAAACTTCTGGTATGAGATAGTACATAAGCTAAGCCTGAAAGGAAGTTTAGGATTCTTAGGGGGTCAGAAAAAGAAGGAAGTAACCTGAATAAGATAACAAAGGACAGGCTGAGTACTTCATTGGCAACCCCAAAACAATAAAAAGACCAAAGGATGGCCCCAGAAATATGAATAGACCTGTGTCTTTGTTCCAAGGTGATGGAACTTCACTCTGGTGTCTCCATCACTCCCACAATGGTCAGATGTTAATTTTAAGAGGTGTGTTAGGAGAATATTGTGGGAAGAAATCACTGAACAGTTCTATGATGAAGAAAAGTCACTGGGGGGTGGGGAGTGGAGAAGAGGGGCTTTGAATTATGTGTTAATAGATTCTTTAGGTATGAACATAAGCTACCTCAATTATTTCAGTTAACAAAATGCCTTCACTGAATAATGCTGTGAGATTGGTTGTACAAATATTAGGTTTTATTTTCCCAGTTTTATACACAAGGAAAATAAGTGGTATATGTTCAAGGTAACACTTTTATATGTATTTGGAGATGTAGATATATAATAAAGAAACTGATAATCATGGTCAGGGAGGGCTAATACAACAAACTTCATTCATTCCAAGTTTTTTGTTGTTGTTGTTATTGTTTTAAATCCTTAACTTCCATCTTATAATCAATATTAAGTATTGGTTCTAAGGCAGAAGAGTTGTAAGGGATAGGCAATAGGAGTGAAGTTACTTGCCCAGGGTCACACAGCTAGGAAGTGTCTGAGGCCAGATTTGAACCCAGGACCTCCTGTCTCTAGGCCTGGCTCTCAGTCCACTGAGCCACCCAGCTGCCCCCTCATTCCAAGTTTTGATGAGACCATGATACCTTAATATTTGTGGCACTCTCTTGGGGATGTGTGATAGAAGGCCCCTTCCTCTGTACCTTCACCCCCAGATTCAAAACATTGAAGATATCCTTCAATTGCTTCCTGTCTGCTATGAGGACACTTTTAATTAGCTTTTGAGATGAAACTCTGGATATAATGAAGGAAAATAATTTCTCAAGCATCTCCTTTCTTCTGGCCTTATGATGTAAAAGGGGTTAGGGATACCTTTCTATCTATCCAATGGGCTACCCCAAGAGCACATGGTCCCCTAAAAAAGCCTATGTCTCAGATAGACTTGGTTTTCCTTTCTTTGGGTATAGGATCTTCTGAAATCTCAAAAGATGGCTTGTTTCTTCCCTTCCTGAAGATAGATTGCACAGTGAATAGAACACGGGCCTCGAGTTAGTAATACTAAATTTCCAAATGTGACATAAAAACATATTAGTTGTGTGACCCTGTACAAGTCACATAACCATTCTTCCCCTCAATTTCCACATCTTTAAAATGGGGATAACAATAGCATCTACTTCCACAGAGATCATAAGGGTCAAATGGGATAATATATGTGAAGTGCTTTGCAAATCTTGAAGTGTTACATAAATATAGGCTAGTAGTATTATCCCTGGTTAATTGGAGCAGTGGAATCATTGTAGTTTGTAAAGATTAAAATTAATATATAAACTCTCCAAAGTATTATATTTAATAAGATTTATTAATAATAACTAAAGTAAAAAAAAAAACCTAACCTAGCCCTGGTAGCAGGGGAAAAGAAGAGAGAGAGGTGGAGTTCCCGACAACTATATACAAAACATAACCTCACAACGTGGTGGAGAAAGTAAAAGGACTTCTGGGGGATGAATTCCAAGGTACAAAATAACTATACAATGTGAAACATAAAATAACTAATGAATACCCTTGTTGCAAAGGCTTATATGAGGTCTAGATATAGCACCTCAAGGGATTAATTGATTGTCATCATTCTTTAATACCTTAGCATTCTTCTGTGTAAGAATAAGACCATCTATTCAAATACCTGATTCATATTGGTACTATGGCTAGCTTTTTTGTTTACTCCCCTTGCTGGGGAGACCCCCTTAGACTAGAAACAAAAATAGAATTGTTCCTCAGGAATCTGTAAAAGAAAGATATGGAAGTGGGGGGGAGGAACAGGGGGTGCTGGTGGTGGTCATTATTAACACATGGGAACACAGTTCTTCTGTTGTGGAAATAAGTAAAGAGAAGTGAACCCAAGACAAATTTCAATGGTAAGTAAAGGTCAGGTAAAGGTGGTAGCCCCTGTGGACTCAGCCATGTGATGTCTGACCAGCTACTGTGCTCATCAGAGGGGAAAGGGACAGAGAAACCCATATAGAAAGGATTGTCAGGAAGTAAACAGGGCCAATCAGTGAGTGAACCAAGGGGCAAGTTGATGAAGACAAAGGAGAAGAGTTAGGCTAAAATCAGGAGTGGTGGCTATTAATTTAGAATCAGATACCTAAGCATCTTTGACAGACCAGCAGCTTCATGTGTTCATCTAAAATAAACACAATCACTTTAGTTAGAGGCAGTTGTTTGGTAGAGAACACACACCTTAAATCCAATGGCAACCATTAAAGAGTGCTCCATGATTTGTGGACAGCTTTGTATATATTGTCTCTTTTGTACTTCAAGTACTCTAGGATTTAAATAAGTACCTTTATGGCTAGGTGTTTTTCCTGCAAAATAAATCAGAAACTGTAGAGGAATTGTGTAGTCTGGATTCCATGTTCCCCACATTTACTTTTTTTGTGATTCTGACAAAATGAAAGGAAATGGTCACAAAACCCTGAGGGGAAAAAGGGGTTTTTTAATTGTGAACATGTCAACCGCTGAAACATTGGGTACTTTCCCAAGCTGAAGTACAATAGTTCCCTCTTATGATTTGTACTGAGAGATGAATTCATTCCTGCTATCCATACTTCGTTTTGGAGCATCCAAATTATGCTTCTCACATCAGAGATCTTTCAGCCACTAATTAGGTATTTTGCTCTACGCACTTTAGCTAGATCAATATTCTTATTTCTCAAGTCAACACACATTTAATAAGCACCTACTATGTGCCATCTAGGTCTTTAAAAACAGAGGAAACTGAAACACAATATAATAAGATTCTCTTTATATTATGTTTTAACTAATCATCTTTGGATTAGGAATCTTCAGCTCAATTGTTTTCAGTTGTCAATAAATATCTAAGTTCCTTCTACATAAAAAGGAATTTTAGAAAAGAAACAGAAGGCAATAATCTCTGCTCATGAGGAACTTGTGGGGGGACAGAGGGAAAATATATCGTGGATACAGATAAGAATAGTATAAGATAAAATATGATGGACTCAAGGGCCTTAGATACTCAAAGGGCCAGGAAAATTTGAGGATAGACTGAATATTTTCACTTGGGAATGCCAAAAAAGGCTTAAGAGAGGAGGTGACCCCCCAAGATGAACACTGGAAGGAAAAGAAGTATTTTGATATTTCTCAAGAGATAGAACTGGTATTTGATGATAGAAATAGGGGCAGCTTCTAAATCAGGAAGACTTGGCCAAGTCACTCTTTAAGACTATGTTTCAATGCAAGGCAACCAAAATAAGAAGAGAATCAACAAATTGGGAAAAAAGTCTTTATAACAAAAAACTCTGACAAAGGTTTAATTACTTAAATATATAAGGAGCTAAATCAATTGTACAAAAAATCAAACCATTCCCCAATTGATAAATGGGCAAGGGACATGAATGGGCAATTTTCAGATAAAGAAATCAAAACTATCAATAAGCACCTGAGAAAGTGTTCTAAATCTCTAATAATTAGAGATATGCAAATCAAAACAACTCTGAGGTACCACCTCACACCTAGCAGATTAGCTAACCTGTTATAAACAAAAGGGGTCCTATGGAGATATAGATATAAAGAGATATGAATGTATCTATCTGTATTCTCCTCAGCTGCAGATGATGGAGGAACACCAACTCCAATCACCCTTGACAGTTGTTATAATTTTCCCTTTTCTCTCTAACAGTTGCCCAGGGAGGACCCTCAAGAGGTTAGATAAATGGCTAACCTTTCCAGGTCCAACCTGGGGTTGGATAGATTAATATAGGGCTTTGATTTGCTTTGGATCACATTTGATATCTGACTGTGTTTGACTCCCTCCCCTAGGGTCATGATATAAAGACCACTCAGGAAGGTACTTGTTGAACTCTCTTTATCTAAAATCAGGAAAGGATAAACAGGACAAGAATTGGGGATTGGAGACACTATCAATCTGTTATCTATAACTAGTTGAAAATCAGGACTGGAGGCTGTTAATCAGGTGGAAGCTGGAGCTTTACTCTCTCAACTACCTCTGGCCCAAACTAGCCACAGCCAAGCCAGAGAATAAGGAAGCTATTGATGCAGCTGTGTTGGTGATCTTGTTCTCTCAGCTTTCTCACTACCAGGGTTTGGTGATGCACTAGCCCTCACAGTCTTTCAGGAAATATTTAGATCTATTCCTACCCTCTTCTTCATAGACCTCCCTGCCTCCCTTCACCACTCACTCAGAGATTTCCCAGACCAGAGACTCCTGTCCAGAGATCTCCAGAGCCCAGAGAGAGAGACCTCCACCAAGTGGCTGTCAGGGGTATTTATACTGTTAGACCAACCGACATTTGCCCTGGCTCATGGCACTTGGGAACATTTCGTGTCTTCCAACTGCCTTCCCTGTCATTCAGGGTGGCATCCATCACTTCCCAGATTATGAATATAACACATGACAGCAAAGGAAAGTGGTGAATGCTGGAGGGGATGTGGCAAAATTGGGACATTAATGCATTGCTGGTGGAGTTGTGAAGTGATCCAACCATTCTGGACAATTTAGAACTATGCCCAAAGGGCTTTAAAAGACTGTCTGCCCTTTGATCCAGCCATACCACTGCTGGTTTTATACCCCAAAAAGATCATAAGGAAAAAGACTTGTACAAAAATATTCATAGCCATGCTCTTCGTGGTGGCAAAAAACTGGAAAAGGAGGGTATGCCCTTCAATTGGAGAATGACTGAACAAATTGTGGTATATGCTGGTGATGGAATACTATTGCGCTCAAAGGAATGATAAACTGGAAGAATTTCATGTGAATTGGAAAGACCTCCAGGAATTGATGCAGAGTGAAAGGAGCAGAGCCAGAAGAACATTGTACACAGAGACTGATACACTGCGGTAAAATAGAATGTAATGGACTTCTGTACTAGCAGCAATGCAATGATCTGGGACAATTCTGAGGGACTTATGAGAAAGGAACTATCCACATTCAGAGGAAGAACTATGGCAGTTGAAATACAGAAGAAAAACAACTTCCTGAACACATGGGTTGATGTGGATATGATTTGGGATGTAGACTCTAAACAGCCACCCCAGTGGAACTATCAATAATATGGATATAGGTCTTGATCAATGACACATGTTAAAACCAGTGGAAATGCGCATTAGCTACAGGGGGTTGGGGGTGGGTGGAAGGGAGAGTAAGAACATGAATCATGTAACCATGGAAAAATTTTTTTAAAATAAAATTAAAAAAAAGACTATGTTTCAGAGCAAATGACATCTCCATCAGCAGAGAGAGTTTCCTCATCAAGAAGGTAATTCTATCCCAATGAAATCATGGGCAAAAAAAAATGAGAAAAGTTGGGGAGTGGATAGGTTATGATAGAAATGGGAAGGGTTATGATAGAGATGAGATGAGTTCTGGATGGGTTATGTTAGAGATAAGAAGAGAATATGATCCATCAATGGAGACAGCCTGTTTAGGTGTCCAGAAACAAGAGGAGGCATATTGAGTTTGAGGAAGAAGTGATTATCCACTTTGGTTAAGATGTAGAATGAGGAGAGGCAAGTGATGAGAAATAAGTCATCTCTATATGTTTCTAGTATTCTACAGAAACCAAAGCATACTATAAAATATAGGATTACAGATTCAAGGTTGGAAAGAAACAGAGGTTTAGGCCAAAAATAGTTTTGGTCTAAAGTTGAGAGATCTTGGGGAGAGAAACCTAGGGGTAGGGGACTTTAATTGAACCCAATAGAAGAAGTCACATACTTGCTTATTTCAGTATGAGTGGCAAAGTGCCATAATGAGTACCATAAATGAAAAACAGTAGTACCCAAGGTGTAAAAGTATGTTTTTTTGTGATAGGGCAAAGACTTGGAGCCTTGAAGACCCGTTCTAACCTTCCCACAAATACTAATTAGCTGTTTAAATCAAAGCAGTCACATAACTACTAGGTATTCTTATCTATAAAATGAGTGAGTTGGACTTGATGGCCTTTAAGGTCCTTTCTAGCTCTAAACCTATGATCCTATGATTTTCCCTCTCAAACAAAGTTTCCCCCAAATCACATTTCATTTTGTGTTCTAATGACAAACTCCCTTGGTATTGTGTAGTCCAGTTAGTTCATCAGACAGCCCCTTACACTAGGACTTTTCAATACTCGGAAGAGGACTGTGGATCATAAAGCAATAAAAGCAATCAATCCCACCTCCCTATACTGTAATGGTAGTAAAATTTATTAATTTTTCATGTTTATATTAGTCCTAGAGTAGCCAGAAGTCACAGCCTCTATAATATCTGACTGAGATTCTAGTGTTCTGAGAATATACCTGAGGCTAGATTTAAAAACAATTATATTTACATTTTCTTAAAATATAAAAACTAAAACTGGTTTATTTCCTTATTTAAGAATAGGAAAATAAATGATGAGGAAAAACCAAACAGATGTATCTGTTCTTTCCCCTTGATAAAGCCCAAAAGGGAATAAGATATCAGAGGTTCCCACCACGATCCCTTCCTTCTGCCTCTTTCCTTTGCTTCTGAAATAAATCTTTATAATGCCAGTATGGCCTTTGTAATTAAATTGTGTTTACTAAAACAGATGTGCTCTGGGAGCGTTTTCCTTCTTTCTGTTTGTAGACCCCCAAGACACAATCCCCATCTTGGATACTTAATAGCTTTGTTTTTGTCATCTTATAGGGAAAAGTTAGAAAGGGTATGAGGAAAATTAAAACCAAAGATATATAAAGAAGTATCTCCAGCTTTACTACTAATATTCTAAATTGCTAAAAATGGAATATACCTAAAAATTGTTTTAATTTGGTTGAGATAGACAATTAAACAAGAAATATTGTTTTGACAGCAAGGTGGCTAAATAGATTAAAAGCCAGCCCTGGAGAGAGGAGGTCCTGGATTCAAATCTGCCCTCGGATACTTCCTATCTGTGTGACCCTGAGCAAGTCACTTAAACTCCATTGCCTAGCCCTTAACACTTTTCTGACTTGGAACCAATACATAGTATTAGTTTTAAGATGGAAGATAAAGATTTAAAAAATATATTTATTAAGCACTTAATATGTTCGAGACACTGAGAATAAAAACAAAAATCAAATAGCCTCTGCTTCTAAGAGCTTATACTCTACAAGGGTGACAAGTAGCAGTTGATAGTGATATTTTGCTTTAAGGTTTATAAAGCATTTTTTACTATAATGGCTCATTCAATCTCCCCAGTACTCCTGTGAAAGAGATGCTACAGGTATATTATTGTCCCCAGAGAGAGATAAGGGAAATGAGGCACAGTGAGATTTTCGATTGCCCACATCTCCAAATGGGCAGCTGGGGGGACTACAGTGAATAGAGTGTCATACCTATGTATGTCAGAAAGACTGATCTTTCTGAGTTCAAATCTAGCCTCAGACACTCACTAATAATTGTGTGACCCTGGAAAAAGGCATTTAATCCCATTTGCCTCAGTTTCCTTATCTGTCAAATGAGCTGGAGAAAGAAATGGCAAATCATTGCAGTATCTTTGCCAAGAAAACTCCAAAAAGTTGGACATGACTAAAATGACTGAAACTTGCATCCAAAAATAACTGATTAAATCACCTATTATGGGACTTACCCATGATTCATAGGACATCTGATTAATTTCTGACCAGAAACTGTAATGGAAATTTGTTCAAGCTAATTGAATAATAAATATATAATGAAACATTCGTAAGAAACACACATATTATGTTACTTTTCTTTCTCAAGCAGTTATAAACTGTTTCCCAAGGAGGTGAGAATTCACATGGCTTAATAATATTGACCTTTCACTGAGAGTTTTTCTCAGGAAACTTCCTATTTATATCAGGGTTTACTAATCTTTTGTTAATAAAATTATTGATACTAATAATAACATTATTGTAAATGACACTTTCTATTTTGTTATTAATAATGTTAATAGTATTAATTATAGTAGCTAATGTATATATTTATATATAGATATAGTATTTTAAGGTTTGCAAAGCATTGGACAAGTATGTACATGAATTCTGGGAGGTGGGGGCTATTATTAGCCACATTCGAACAGAGGTTAAGTGGCTTACACAGGATCTCACGGTTATTAAGTGTCTAAGGTGGAATTTGAACTGCCTTTTATTTTAGAAAAATTAAGTTGGCCCTCTAAACTGAGTTTTAAAAAACTTTTAAAATAAGACTGATTAATAGAAAAAGAATAATACAGTCTCATAGGATAGTTTAGGATATCTAGAATCACGATTTCTAGACTTATTTCTTCTAGTCATTTAGGTAATTGTGATCTACAAGAAAACAACTCCAATTAAAAAAATTAAATGTACTTTGACTCAATTTTCTAGAGAAAAAGAAGCTTTTCATACAGAGGCTTTAAATGAAATATAAATTTAATAAGTCCATCCCAGACATGTGCCCGAGTTTTATTAACTTCAGGAACAACAGCATATGTTTGGATACATTTACCACTTAAAGTCTTATGGTCTACTTGAATTTACTAATGGTGACAATGGGTTTTTTGTCTTCTGAATAGGGTCCAAGTTACTGTTAAGTAATTTTTTTCCAAGTTATTGATTTTCAGGGCCAAGATTTTCTCTATCTGGGAAGTAAGCCCCTCTGTATATATTACTGTCATTTCTAAGGATGAATATATGAGATTATAGTTTTACAAAGTACTAACATATGGAAGGCTTTTAGAGAGGTCTGGGGTAAGGTGTAGAAGTCAGATGGGGGCAGGGATAGGGAAAGGGACATTCAGTACTAAAGAAATAGTACTGATGGCCAGCAAAAGGTTACAGATGGAGTTTTCTTTGACATTGGCTGCACAAAGAAAAAGGGAATCAGATTTCTGATGTCTTCAGAAATACAACATATGTCCCATGCCACCCTTTGGTGAGTCTGAGTAAAAAAGAAGGATATGCTCTCTGAATAGGTTGACCAATCTTACTATTGACTAAAGCACAATTTTCTTTATTTTTCCTCTAATTTTTTGTTCACAAGATCTCAGAGTTAAAAAAGTTCCCCAGAATCCATGTATTCTTAGCTGTATCTGATGAAAAGTTCATCCTACTATGTCCCAATCAATGAACATACAGCCTTTTCTTGAAGATACTTAGAGAAACACATTAACTTTTGGGAAATTCTAATTATTTTAGTAATTTTCATTGCATGGAAGAGAAATATGCCTCTTAAACTTCTAATCATTACTTTGAGACCAAGAAGTCCTTAATTCTGGCTGCCCCAGTCACATGATGGCTCACAGCCAGTTCCCTGATGACTAATATTGCCAGGTCTTTGTCACACAAATTGCTGTCAAACCAGGCATTGCTCTCCTGTCATTGTGAAGCTGATCCTTTAACATCAATAGTGGAATTTTAGAGTTGGACGAGACATTGGAGGTCATCCAAAACAAGCACTTCATTAGCCACCAATTGTTGTGATTGCTCAAGCTCTGGAAACACCTTGTTAATAGCACGTATCTTCTTAAAATCATAGATTTAGAGCAATAAGGTCAAGATTTGTAGGAAACATTTTAGTGGAAAAGGGAAAATACTCACTTCTAGCTTTGGGGAAATTTTGCAAAAGTCATAAAAGAATCAATCAATCAATAAACATCTTAAGCATTCTATGTGACAGTCACTGTGGTTGCTGTGGGGGAAGACAAAAGTGAAAAACTCTTTGCCCTCAAAGAGCTCATAATCTAAGAGACTGACAAGAAACCAAAACCAAGGGAAAGTGGTGTCAAACTGAAATAGAAATGGGGGTAACTAAACCCCACATGAGGATCATTTGCAAACACAAGAATAAGTAAATCATCTAGGCGGTGAAGTGGGTAGAGTGTTAAGTCGAGTCAAGAAGATACAAATTCAAATCTAATATCAGATACTTACTAGCTGTGTGACCTTAGATAAGTCATTTAATTGCTATCTGACTCAGTTCCTCAGCCATAAAATGGAGACACACCAAAGAAGGAAATGGCAAATAACTCCAGCATCTTTGTCAAGAAAATCCCATAGACAAGTCCATGAAGTCATGAAACTGGATATGACTCAACAACAACAACAAAGATGAATTTAAATATAACAGGAAAACTGATCCCCATTGAGGTCCTATTAAAAGACAGCATGATATAATAGATGGAAAGTCAGCCAGGAAAACCTGAGTTCAAGTCCTGCCTCTGCCTAGTACTGGCCCCAGGAAAGTTAAAGTAGCTTCTCATTCCTCCAGGTAGGTCTTGTAAGATAATATAAAACACTAGAGTTATTGAGACTGATCTCTGTCAAGGGAAGAAGTTTCAGCTTTAGTTCTCCATACTGCTAAAATGAATCATAGGTCCAGATGCCACTCTTCCCCCAAACACACACACATCAAATAACAAAGTCCCATTTTCAGGCTCAGAAGATTAAAGTTGACTCTTTAAAACTCTGGTTGACAAGGACTGGAATAATCGTTTATGTTAGAGAATAGAGAAGAAGAAAAATGGAAGCAGATAGGAACAATGACATGGCATGGGCATAAGGCTTTGATTTAAGAACTCAAGCAACTTAAAAAGCAAATTTTCATTAGATTGTATTCTTCTTTGAATCTTAATGAACAAATGGGAACTTTTTCACAAAGTTGTATTAATTTTGTGTATGATTTTTATCTTGTCCATGGGTAAACTCATTTGAGAGAGATTAATCTGGCAATTCACTTTGAAATGTCAAACCAGGTGAAAATTACATACTGTTCAATGACAATGTACAGTTAATTGATTGGGCAACTATTGAGTTATGTAATATTCATTTATGTATATAAAAGAACACACCAATATGAACATATAGATATATCTTCAATAAACACTTGTATTTAAGCCAGACACTGCTAGAATCAGAAGAGGACCCTGGATTGGATCCCATTTGAGAAGCCAGCTATAAAACCTTTTCATTAATGTCAAACTACTTGTTTCCTCAGAAGTTCATGGTCTTTAAAAAAAAAAAAACCACTTACTCTAAGACAGAAGGGTAAGGGCCAGGCGATCGAGATTAAGTGACTTGGGCCAAGGATCACACAGCCCAGCAGCATCTCAGTCCAGATTTAATCCAGATCCTCTTGACTCCAGGCAGGATGCTCTAATCACTAGGCCACCTAGCTGCCACACTTCATAAACCTAATGCCAACATTTTCCTGGAGATGTAATATGTGCTTGAATCATGGAACACCACAAAGGCAAAATAAAAGGAAAATATAAAGATGCAAAGTATGTAAAAAAAGGTATAAAAGAAATCAAGGATACATATGACTCCAAAGTGTCCTGGTCATTTAGTAAGTGGGTAAATAACAAATGGAATTGTACTGGTATCCATGAAACATTAGAAAAATACTTGGGGGTCTTCTGTGAGCCTTAAATATTTACAGAAAATATGGATAACAACTGAATGGAAATGTAAAGTCCTGAAGGAAGAGTTGTTAGTCATTATAAGCATTTATTTATGTGCTAAGTGCCTGGGAGGAAAAAGGGTAAAAAACAAAAACAGCCAGTCCTAGATCTTGAGGAATTCAAATTCTAACAGAGGAGGTACCTGCAAACAATTGTGTACAAATAGGATATTTAAGAGATAAACTGGATATAATCAACAGAAGAAGGCAAGGGAGAAATCAGGAAAGGTGTGGACAACCTTGATGAAATCACAGACCAATTCCAGTACAGAAGAATCATTCATTGAGTGAAGTATGTTTTCTACTCATTTTTTTTCCCACATGTCATGGAGCCTTGATACTTTATTTACTGTAGAGGGGTCAAACGCAACTCTCTCCAAAAACTGATTGAAATTTGTTCAGAAAACATTTAACAAATATAATATAAGTTTTTCTGAATTAATATGAAGTCCACAGGGATCATCATGTACAGTTTAGTGCTCCACCTCCACCTTTCTATCTGCATTTGTCAGTTCCTCATTACTCTAAGAGGCTTGCCCCATTGGGTGAAGAAAAATATGAAGATTTGGGTGTATATGTTTGTGATAAATATAACTAAAGTTACATGCCAAACAACACAGAGAAGATGAAGTTGAATTATTGCATTGTAATTGTTCTTTAGTGATAAACAAAGATTTTCATCCTTACTGGTCACAAACTACTAAGTGTCATATGAAATTCAGGGTAAATCAAGGTAGTAGACAGCTCAGAAATGACAAGATCCCCAGCACAAGATCCAACAGTTGTGTCCATCCTCAAAAAGCACAATTATGGGACTTCTATCCTGGTCCCTAAGTGGTTTCCCTCCCCTCCCCCTGCACTTTTCCCTTTACTTTGCTGCATGTGGCTAACTGCTGCAAAGTCAGTTACTGTCTAGGCAGGTAACATCATACCCTTGCATGCACCAACTCCATGAGTCCTAATTATAGCATATATTGGCTCACAGGTATATCGGCTGTCTTACACAAACATTGCTCCAGTCATACACAGAGACTTGCCAAAGAAACAAATCAAATTGTAAGAGAGAGAAATTAGATTTTCATGGCCAGCAGGAGGATCATATTCAACTTGTCTTAGAGGAGTCAGACCTTAATAATATTCTTTCCACTTGTTTTTATGAATTTCATACATCTTTTCACTCTGAAGTAGTGAGATGAGTCAAAATAGTTATCCGAAGGATTTGACCAATTTTTTAACCAATAAAGTTTGCTGATTGAAGTAGAAAGCACATGGGACTTGAAGCCAGGGAAACGTGGATTTGAATTACATTTCTGGTACAAATTAGTTGTATGAAGCTTACTAAGTAATTTAACCACTACATACCTCAGTTTTCTTATCTGTAAAACAGAGATGATAATAGTACTTGCTTCTTGAGACACTGCAAATATCAAATGAGATTATAAATGTAAATATTTTTCAAAATTTAGAGTACTATTAAATTTGGATATTATTATATTGAGGTTATAGATGGCACAGTGGATAGAGCACTGGGCTTGGAATCACAAAGACTCATCTTTCTGAATTCAAATCTGAAGTCAGACACTTACTAGCTGTATAATCCACTAACCTTGTTTCTCTCAGTTTTCTCATTTGCAAAATGAACTGGATCTCCAGTATCTCTGCCAAGAAGACCCCAAAGGAGATCATGGAGAGTCAGACGCAACTGAAATGATTTAACGACGATAACAACAAAAAGCATTATATTGTTTCTTACTTATTTGAGCTAAACTTAAGGGTAGTAGAATTATATGCTTGGTACAGACTTTCTCATTGATTGTTGGTTATACTAAACCATATAGGCATTAATGAAAAGACCAAAAAAGAGCCTAAATGCATAATTTTTTTAGGAATGACTTTTATTTTGCTTTTTTCAAGGGATATATTTTCAAAAAATTAATATTTTATGTTTGGATATTTTAGGTATATTTTATTACACGGAAAAAAAGCAAATTTATTTTCTTGGGGTTTAATAACTCAGAAGCAGTGTTATATAATGGAAAGAGTGCTGCTGAATTTAGAATCAGTGGATTTGATAGTTAATTCCATCTCTCCTCCATATGACTGATGTGATCTTTAGCAATTTATTTGTATTCTAGGAAGTTCAGTTTCCTTGCATACAAAATTAGAGATATTATACCAGATGATCTCTGATGTAATGTTCATCTCTATCTATGTGTTACTAGGGTCTACCACTATGCTTCCTAGATTTCCAGACATTACTACCATTCCTGCCATTTGTCTTCTGCTTCTCTGAAGTTTGTCATTTGCCCTACCTTTAAACTCATAGCATTATTGGGCATTTCCATTTGTTTTTCAGCTGAACCCAGTATGTGAGTTGCTTTCCCCCATTAGAAATTGTGCTCTAATGAGTCAAGATGGCAATATAGTAGCAGCAAAAGCCAAAACTGTTCTTGACGATCCTTCCAAACAAATCTTTAAAAAGTGCCACAGAGTTCCGGGATAAGATGGCGGCAGAGTAACAAGCAGCTCTTAACCTCTCCTGACCAAAACACACAAAACTCCTCAAGGGGACATAAAAACAAGTCCAAACGAATGGAGGAACCCCACAACAGGGCACAGCGTGGAAGGTACGTGGAATCGAGGCATTTCCATGCTATAAAGGGGTGAAACAGCACTCACTAAATCGCGGGCTGAGCAACCACCCCACCCCCACCCCCTCCACACACAACACCTATAGCTTCAAAGCCAGCTAAAAGGAAATAGAGCAAGTTTGGGGCACCCATCAAGTCATTGGCAGCTCCGGGGCCTGTTTTATTTGTTCTTGTTGTCTTGAGAGATCATTAGCTTCTAATTGCTCAATTCTAGCCTGAGATTTAGGACCCCAAAAAGCTAACGAACACACACAAAATCTGAGCGCGGGAGCAGGTCCCAGAGAGCGGACACAGGGCGCAGAGCACAGGCTGAGAGCACAGGCACAGATGGAGGCGTGGGTGGAGGCAGACACAGCCACAAGCTAAAGCTCTGAAAACCTGACTGGGGAACCAGTGCAGACGGGTATACGACTGTGGAAGCAGCGCCCTGAGACTTGTAAGGGAACCTCCTGCAGAGGATCAAGCAAGGGGGTCCACCAGGTGGCTTGACTTTGGAAAAAATCAGAACTCAGACCTCAGGAGCCAAAAGCCCATGGACAGACCCTGAGCTCCAGGATAAACCTGAGAAGCTGCTGGGCTAATGATGGCTTCCCAGTCTCAGGAAGTTCAGAAAAGAAAGATTAACAACAAGAAAAAGAAGTCTTTAACACTCGACAACTTTTACACAGAGAAAATCCAGACAACGGAACAAACAGAGGAGGAGAACAAACAAGCATCCGGACCCTCCTCAAATAAGGAAAACTCCTCACAAGCTATGGAAGAGTTCAAAACTGAGGTTTTGAGGAAAATGGAAGAGATCTGGCAAGAAAATAACTGTTTAAAAGGTAGAATCTTGCAAATGGAAAGTGAGGCTCAGAAACCAAATGAACTGATAAGCAAAGTGAACACTAGAAATGACCAGATTGAAAAAGAATACCAGAAGATTATGGCCGAAAACCAGAAGATCATAGCTGAAAACCGAAAGATTATAGCAGAAAACCAATCCCTAAAGGCTAGAATTGAGCAAGTAGAAGCTAATGATCTCTCAAGACAACAAGAACAAATAAAACAAAGTCAAAAGACTGAAAAAAATAGAAGGAAACATGAAGTATCTCAATGAGAGAGTGACAGACCAAGAAAACCGGTCTAGAAGAGACAATTTGAGAATAATTGGTCTTCCAGAAAAAACAGAAATTAATAGAAACCTGGACTCCATACTAACAGAAATAATTCAGCAAAATTGCCCTGAAGTCCTACAACAAGAGGGCAATATAGACATTGAAAGGATTCATAGAACACCTGCGACATTCGATCTAGAAAAGAAAACACCCAGAAATATAATTGCAAAATTCAAGAGTTTACAAGCAAAAGAAAAAATCTTACAAGAAGCCAGAAAGAAACAATTCAAATATCAAGGATAACCAATCAGGATCACACAGGATCTGGCAGCCTCCATGCTAAAAGATCACAAGGCTTGGAATACGATATTCAGAAAGGCAAGAGAGCTGGGCCTGCAACCACGGATCAACTACCCATCAAAATTGACTATATATTTCCAGGGAAAAGTATGGGCATTCAACAAAATTGAAGAATTCCAGGTATTTGCACAGAAAAGACCAGGGCTAAATGGAAAGTTTGATATCCAACCACAAAAATCCAGAGAAACATGAAAAGGTAAATGAGATACAGAGGGGAAAGAAAGAAAACTTATAATTTTTAAATTTGCCTTTTTAAGGGCCTCAGTGAGATCTAATTATCTGTATTCCTATGTAGAGAAATGTTATGTATAATTCTCTGTAGTGAACTCTATTCACTATTATAGTACTCACTATTATAGTAATCAGAAGAATAATTCACAGGGTGAGGGTGGAACACTAAATAATCTAAGATGACATGGGGAATGGGAAAGAGGGGGTGAATAGCAGGGGACACCAAGAGAAATTTGAGTGAATAAGAAAATAGGATATTCTATTACACACAAAGAGGGCATGGGAGGGAGAGGGGACAAATACTATTATAAGAAGGAGAGGAAGAGAGCATTAAGAGGTAATAATCAAACCTTACTCTCAGTGTAATCAACACGGAGAGGGAAGAGTAGCTATACTATCCATTGGGACATAAAACTCTTATCTAACCCTTCTGAGAAAGTTAGAAGGGATAAACCAAGGGGAGCAGGGGAGTGGAGAGGTCAAAAAAAGGGAGGGGAGAAGGGGGAGAGAATTCATAAGGCCTTTAAAAACAAAAAGAGGGGGAAAAATAAGGGAGGGGGTAAAAAGGGAAGTTAATCAAGGGAGGGGATAAGGGATAGCAGCTTAATAACAATCCACTGGTTTAAAAGGAAAAAGTATAAGAAAAAAGGGGGTAGGAATAGGGGAGGATTCAAAAATGTCAGCAAATGCACAACTGATGATTATAACTCTGAATGTGAATGGGATGAACTCGCTCATAAAACAGAAGCAAATAGCAGAGTGGACAACACCATATGTTGTCTACAAGACACATATGAGGCGGGTGGACATACACAAGTTTAAGGTTCAGGGTTTGAGCAAAATCTTTTGGCCGTCAAATGAGAAAAAGAAGGCAGGAGTGGCTATTATGATTTCTGACAAAGCCAAAGTCAAAATAGATATGATTAAAAAAGACAGGGAAGGTCATTACATCCTGATTAAAGGCAGTATAAACAATGAGGAAATAACACTGCTCAATATGTATGCACCAAGTGGCATAGCACCCAAATTTATAAAGGAGAAACTGGCAGAGCTCAAGAAGGAAATAGATAGTAAAACCATACTAGTGGGAGATCTAAATATTCCTCTATCAGATCTAGACAAATCAAACCGAAAAATAAATATGAAAGAGGTAAGAGAGGTGAATGAAGTCCTAGAAAAATTAGTTTTAAGTGATATGTGGAGAAAAATAAATAGGGACAAAAAGGAATACATCTTCTTTTCAGCTGCACATGGCACATTCACAAAGATTGACTATGTTATAGGGCATAGAATCATTGCAAACAAATGCAAAAGAGCAGAAATAATAAATGTAAACTTCTCAGATCATAATGCAATAAAAATAATAATTAGTAAGGGCACCTGGACAGGAAAATCAAAAACTAATTGGAAATTAAATAATATGATTCTTCAAAACCAATTTGTCAAAGAAGGAATCATAGAAACAATCAACAATTTGATTGAAGAAAATGACAATGATGAGACATCCTACCAAACTCTGTGGGATGCGGCCAAGGCAGTACTCAGGGGGAAATT
>NC_058135.1:102509411-102521262 GCF_016433145.1 Gracilinanus agilis
AAAATGTCAGCAAATGCACAACTGATGATTATAACTCTGAATGTGAATGGGATGAACTCGCTCATAAAACAGAAGCAAATAGCAGAGTGGACAACACCATATGTTGTCTACAAGACACATATGAGGCGGGTGGACATACACAAGTTTAAGGTTCAGGGTTTGAGCAAAATCTTTTGGCCGTCAAATGAGAAAAAGAAGGCAGGAGTGGCTATTATGATTTCTGACAAAGCCAAAGTCAAAATAGATATGATTAAAAAAGACAGGGAAGGTCATTACATCCTGATTAAAGGCAGTATAAACAATGAGGAAATAACACTGCTCAATATGTATGCACCAAGTGGCATAGCACCCAAATTCATAAAGGAGAAACTGGCAGAGCTCAAGAAGGAAATAGATAGTAAAACCATACTAGTGGGAGATCTAAATATTCCTCTATCAGATCTAGACAAATCAAACCGAAAAATAAATATGAAAGAGGTAAGAGAGGTGAATGAAGTCCTAGAAAAATTAGTTTTAAGTGATATGTGGAGAAAAATAAATAGGGACAAAAAGGAATACATCTTCTTTTCAGCTGCACATGGCACATTCACAAAGATTGACTATGTTATAGGGCATAGAATCATTGCAAACAAATGCAAAAGAGCAGAAATAATAAATGTAAACTTCTCAGATCATAATGCAATAAAAATAATAATTAGTAAGGGCACCTGGACAGGAAAATCAAAAACTAATTGGAAATTAAATAATATGATTCTCCAAAACCAGCTAGTCAAAGAAGAAATCATAGAAACAATGAACAATTTCATTGAAGAGAATTACAATGATGAGACATCCTACCAAACTCTGTGGGATGCCGCCAAGGCAGTACTCAGAGGGAAATTTATATCCTTGAGTGCATATATTAACGAATTAGGGAGGGCAGAGATTAATGAATTGGGCATGCAACTCAAAAAATTAGAAAGTGAGCAAATTAAAAATCCCCAGATGAAAACTAAATTAGATATACTAAAAACCAAGGGAGAAATTAATAAAATTGAAAGTAAAAGAACTATTGAATTAATAAATAAGACTAGATGCTGGTACTTTGAAAAAACAGATAAAATAGACAAAGTACTAGTCAATCTAATAAAAAAAAAGGAAAGAAGAAAATCAAATTGACAGTATCAAAGATGAAAAGGGAGACCTCACCTCTAATGAAGGGGAAATTAAGGCAATCATTAAAAACTATTTTGCCCAATTATATGGCAATAAATATAACAATTTAGGAGATATGGATGAATATTTGCAAAAATATAAACTGCCTAGATTAACAGCAGAAGAAATAGAATACCCAAATAATCCCATGTCAGAAAAAGAAATTGAACAAGCCATCAAAGAACTCCCTAAGAAAAAATCGCCAGGGCCTGATGAATTCACAAGTGAATTCTATCAGACATTCAAAGAGCAGCTAATCCCAATACTATACAAATTATTTGATACGATAAGCAAAGAAGGAGTCCTTCCAAATTCCTTTTATGACACAGATATGATTCCAAAGCCAGGGAGATCAGAAACAGAGAAAGAAAACTACAGACCAATCTCCCTAATGAACATAGATGCAAAGGAGCAGAGCCAAAAGAATATTGTACACAGAGACTGGCATACTGTGGTAAAATTGAATGTAATGGGCTTCTGTACCAGCGGCAATGCAATGACCCAGGACAATTCTGAGTGATTTATGGTAAAGAATACTACCCACATTCAGAGGAAGGACTGCAGGAGAGGAAACATATAAGAAAAACAACTGCTTGAACACATGGGTCGGGGTGGACATGATTGAGGGTGAGGACTCGAAACTACCACACCAATGCAACTACCAACAATTTGGAAATTGGTCTTGATCAAGGACACATGACAAAACTAGTGGAAATGTGCATTGGCCATGGGTGGGGAAAGTGCGGCAGGGCGAAGGGGAAAGGAGGAGCATGAATCATGTTACCATGTTAAAAATGAATATTAATAAATGTTTGGAAAAAAAGTGCTACAAAATGACAGGAATCAAAAACCAATAGCAAGATGGAGTATGGTGGCTCTCCTACTGAATACAGCTTGAAAGGTAGGCAAAGAGAGGTGATATTCATGGGATAAGGAGGAACCAGAAGCAAAATTGTGAAAAGAAAATAGCTTAAAAAGCAAAAGACTGGAAAAAGAACCAAAAGAAAAATCCAATGAGGAAAGGAATACCATGAAAAATGGAATGAACCAAATGGAAAAGGAGGATCAAAATATCATAAAAGTAATATAGTCTTTAAAAATTAGAATTGGTGAAAGAGAAGCTAATGACTTCGTGAAACATTAAGAAACAATAAAACAAAGTCAAAAGAATGAAAAATAGAATAAAATATTCAACATCTCATTGAAAAAACAAATGACCTGGAATGTAAATCCAAGAGAGATACTTTAGGAATTATTGGATTTCTTGAAAGCTATGACCAAAAACATATTATTATATCACATTTCAAGAAGTTATCCAAGAAAATGCCCTGATATTCTTGAATAAGAGGCTAAAATAGAAATTGAAAGAATTCACAGATCACCTCCTGCAATAAATCCCCAAATGGTATCTCCCAAGAAAGTTATAAGCAAGTTCAAGAGCTCCCAGCCTAGGAGAAAATATGGCAAGCAGCCAGAAAGAAACAATTCAATTATCATAGAGCCCCAGTCAGGATTATACAGGATCTGGCAGCTTCTACACTAAATGACCAGAAGGCTTGGAATATGAGATTTTAAAAGGCAAGGAAACTGGGTTTACAACTGTGAAATAAAAATTTTTATTTCCTTTGCCTATTTTAAGTTAATCAAGAATTTAAAGTATCTCTACTTAACACTTAGTAAGTCACTAATAAAGAAAGTTCACGTCCAAACAGGCCATAAGCACTGCCTCACCCTGGCCAGTGCTAGGCAAATTGAAAAGCTGTGATTGATTCCTGAGATGTGAGGAGGAAAGCTGATAGGTGGAGAAAACTGTATATAAGTGGGAGCCTAAGAGAGATTTTCTCTTGATTCTTGAGCTCTTCATGCTTGGTGGCCTTGAGCCTAGGGACCATGAGCTCTGATGGGATTCTTGGCAGTCTTGGCCTTGTGTGTACTAAAGGTTCTCAGCGGCGTTCAGCATTTTTTGGCATTTTGGATTTTGGCCTCCTGATCTGGACTTTGGATTCTGGTGAAGATTTGGCTTCCTACATTAGAGCTGAGGCTGAAAAGGGAAGCTCACTCGAGTGAGACTCTTCCCTCCTTGACGTGAGAGACTGTCCTTTCTGGCTCAGCCTCTTTGGCATCAGTTTTTGGTTGTTGGAATGCCTGGCTGAAGACACTCTTGTGGACTGATGAGATTCACCTTCAGATTCGCATTCATGGTCTAGAGGCACTAGGTTTAGTACTCAGGGTATTTTTAGCTAGGTGATATTTTCTACCTCCTTTCTATATTTCCCACTTTAATATCTCTGCCTTGTTGTAAATAAAGCTACTAAACAGCCTTCTGACTCATAGTTTAACTTTAATTTTTATAAACAGTGGCCACAACAGCTTTACATAACTCATAAATTTAGACAAACCATTTTTTACCCTTACACAACCAAGAATCACCTACCTACACCCATCAAAACTGACTATATTTTTCCAGGGGAAAGTATGGTCATTTGATGTGCTAGAAAATTTCCAAGAATTCCTAAAGAAAAGACCAGACTTAAACAAAAAATTAGATGTCCAAACACAAAATTCAAGGAAGCATAAAAAGGTAAACAAGAAAGAGAAAAAATTTATGGGCTCTAATAAAGTCAATTTATTTATATCCCTATATGGAAAGATGATATCTATAACTCTTAAAAATTGTTATAATTATGATAGTAGTGAGGAGAAGTCCAGAGAGTTTGATAGTAAGACATTTAGAATGATATGTAAAAAAAAAATCTAAGGGTGAAAAGATAATTGTACTAAGAGAAATGGGAAGAGGGAAATAAAATGGGGTAAATCATATCACATAAAGAGGTGTGAGGAGTCTGGGGGAAATGCTATTACAGTGGAAGGGAAGTTGAGGGTGGTTATGGGTAATACTTAAACCTTACTCTCGTTGGAATTGGCCCAGAGAGGGAAGAATAGCCAGATTTATTGGAATATAGAATCCTATCTTACCCTAAAGAGAAGTAGAAGGGAAATATAAAAGGAGGTAATTGGGGGAGGAGTAATAAAAGGGAAGGAGAAATTGGAGGGGGTGATTAAAGACCCTATAGAGAATTCAGGATGGAAATAACAAGGGTGATGGTGAGAAGCGGGTAACATGGGAGGGAAGGGAGGGAGTAACTAAAAGAAAAACACTGGTGTGGAGTGAAAGAATGAAAGGGAAAAGGGAAAAATTAAAAGAGAAAATCAAGATGAAGGGGAATACACAGATGATAAATCATAATGTAAATGGGATGAACTCACCCAAAAAAGGGAAGCAGATAACAGAATGGATTAAAAACCAGAATCCAAAAACATATTGTTCACAAGAAACACATTTGAGGCAGGTAGGCACACACAGAGTAAAGAAAGGTAAAAGCCTGGAGCAGAATTTATTGGGCTTCAACTGAGACAAAAAACCTAGGAGTAGTGATCATGATCTCAGACAAAGTTAAAGCAAAAATAGATCTGATTAAAAGAGTTTAAAAAGGTCATTACATCTTGATAAAAGGTAGTCTAGACAATGAAGAAATATTAGTACTTAACATATGCATTCAGATATTTAAAGGAGAAAAGAAAGGAGCTTAAGGAGGAAATAAATAGTAAAACTATACTAGTGGGAGATCTCAATCTTCCCCTATAAGAACTACACAAATCTAACAAGAAAAAAATAAATAAGAAATAAATAAGGGAAGTGAATGAAATTTTAGAAAAAAATTTAATTTAATATATTTAAATAAAATATTTAGATTTAATATATATCTGGACCCAACTGAATAGGGATAAAAAAGGTATATACCTTCTTTTCAACAACACATGTTATATATACAAAGACTGATCATGTACTAGGGCATAAAAAATTGACAACCAAATGCAGAAAAGCCAAAATAATAAATGCATCCTTTTAAGATCATAATGTAATAAAAGTCATAATCAATAAAGCTCCTTGGAAAGATAAATAGAAAAGTAACTGGAAACTAAATAATCAAATGCAAAACGGGTGGGACAAAGAACAAATTATAGAAGCAATCACTAATTTTATTAATGAAAAATGACAATGAAGAGACAACATATCAAAATTTAGGGGATACAACCAAAGTTGTACTCAAGAAAAAATTTATATTCCAGAATGCTTGTATCAATAAAGCAGAGAAAAAGCAGATCAATGAATTGGACATGCAACTAAAAAAACTAGAAAAAGAACAAATTAAAAATCCCCATTAAAGACTAAATTGGAAATCCTAAAAATCAAAGGTGAAATTAATAAAATTGGAAGTAAAAAAACTATTGAACTAATAAATAAGACTAGGAGCTGGTTCTATGAACAAAACAAATAAAATAGAGTATTAGTTAATTAGTATCAAAAATGAAAAGGGTGATTTCACCTCTTATGAAGAGAAAATTAAAGCAATTATTAGTAGTTATTTCACCTAATTACATGACAATAAATCTGATAATCTATGTGAAATGGATGGTGTAATAGGTGATTCTGGGGAGAAGATGGAGACCAGCTTGAGTAACAGATCATAGGTTATAGAACTTGGAATTTACCCAGATGGCATGAGCCAAGGACAAAAAACAGTTGAGACTACATCTATAAAAGCCCAGTGGCAGAAGGCTTCGGAGTCTCATTTTGTGAAGGGGCTTGTGGGTGGTAAAGGGTAGGTAGGCCTATTGGCCTGCATATCCAACACCTGTAACTGATTGTCTCATAATATCCATTGACCTATTACTAAACAAGGCTGAGAGATAAACACCAACACCAACTATCAAGAAGAACATCACAAGCCCTTCCTTTCACTTGGTCTAGACCACAGCTGGGTCTGACCAGAGTCTGGGAGGGAGAGAAGCCTCTCCAGCTGGCTGCCACCCCGTTACTTTTTGATTAGCCTAATCTAAACTGTTGGGAAAATGTTAATTGCTCAGGGCAGGCTGAGCTAATATAATAAAAATTAAAATCCTACCTAAATTAATTTACTTATTCAGTACCATACTATCAAATTATCAAAAAAACTATTTTATAGAACTAGAGAAAATAATTTTAAAAATTCATCTGGGAGAACAAAAGGTCAAGTATATCAAGGGAACTAATGAAAAAAAAATGTGAAGGATGTTGGCCTACCAGTACCAGATCTTAAACTGTAATATAAAGCAATAATCATCAAAATGATCTGGTACTGGCTAAGAAATAGAAGAGTGGATCAATGGAGTAGGCTAGGTATAAATGACCTCAGCAATCTACTGTGTGATAAACCCAAAGTTTCCAGTTCAGGGGATAAGAACTCACTATTTGACAAAAAACTGCTAGGAAAATTGGAAAAGAGTTTGGCAAAACTTAGGTTTAGATAAATATCTCACACCCTATATCAAGCTAAGGTCAAAATGGGTATATGATTTAAACATAAAAAGTGATGTAAGTAAATTAAGAAAACATTTATCTGTCAGATCTATGAAGAAGGGAAGAATTTATGATAAAACAATAGATAGAGAATATTACAAGATGTAAAATGAATAAGTTTGATTATATTAAATTTGAAAATTTTTGTACAAACAAAACCAATGCAACCAAAATTAGAAAGGAAGCAAAACTGGGGGAAAATTTTTATAAAAATTTCTCTGATAAAGGTCTCTTCTCAAATATATAAAGAACTAAGTCAAATTTATAAGAATCCAAATCATTCCCCAATTGATGAATTGTCAGAGTATGAATAGACATTTTTCAGATGAAGAAATCAAAGAAAAAAATGTTCTAAATCCCTCTTGAATAGAGAAGTGCAAATTAAAACAACTCTGAGGTACCACCTTACATCGAGCAGATTGGGCAATATAACAGTAAAAGAAAATAATAAACATTTATTTTTATGCCAAAGAAAAACAAATATGTGTGTTTGTGTGTCTGTATACATACAGGTATATATGTATGTGTGCATATTAGTATATATATACTTGTGATATACATTGTAATATAATATAGTAATATTTTAAACTGTCATGTTGTTGCAATAATTTCAATTGTATGTGTTCTTCTATTTATATATTGGTTTGGGAGTTGTTTTCTTCTAATAGAATGTAAACAGTACCTGCTTTTAGTGAGTTTTACAGTCTATCAAGAGAAACCAAAACTTACACCATTATATAAATAGAAAATATACCAAATTTGAAATTATTGCAATAAAATGATAGTTTAAAATATTACCATAATGAAAAAAGATAGTCTTGGAAAATTAACATAAGAGCTAGTTAAACTCTAAGTAACCTCATGGTTGAGGAGAATACCTTCACATGAAGATCAGTGTTCTCTATCTTGCCCTCTAATTCCACTTTCAACTTATTTGAGCTCTCCAAGAGTATTTTCCAAAATAAAGAAGTTGTAGTTTTAAACACTCACCAGACTACAGAATATGCCAGTGTTCAAATGGCAAAAATACCACCTCCCTCCCATCTTGGAAACAGTAAAGTGCAGCAGAACCAAAAATAACACTCTCCCTTTTATCCTCTTTCACTGCTCTGACTGGTAGGCTAAGCCATGAAGAAGCCCAGTGGTATGTGGAGCAAGAAAGAGCTTGTTGGTGGAAAGCTGTGAGGCCGTAAGCCTGTAGCCATCTCCTTTTCTGGAACAACAAGACAATCAAATCATCCAGAAAAGTGGGGGGGAGAAAAGCAGAGTCAAATGCAATTGAGCTTGTTGGTATATATTTTAAAGGATGGATAAAAGCAAGCTTAGATTTGGCAAGACATTTTGAACTAAGAAACTAGATGGCTCAGGGGAATTTTAACAATAATGAAACAGGGAGCCTTTCCCCTCAGGTCACTTACCTGAATTTAGGTCAATTCACTCTGTCCCAAAGGGAGTAAACCAAATGACAACTATTTTCTATTTAAATGTGCCCTTAGCACCCAATAGAGAAATGACCCTTGCCCGGGCTCCTTAGCCCATGAAATGACTTTTGCTTGAATAGCATAGATAATTACTTTAATTTTCCACCTAACTTTAGGTGTGGATAGCAGCATGTTAAAATCAAAATCCCATTTAACTTTAGTAGGTGTTCTAGTGGCAGTTTCAGCTGGTCAGTCAGAAAGGGGTAGGTGAAGGACATTTAACTGGAATGACGTGCAAGAAACACAGCATCTGGAGCCAGAAAGCCTGGCTTCTGAAGAAATTACTTCCACTTAACCAGCTATGTGAACTTTCTTGGCAGGCCACTTTATATCACTGAATCACCACATTTTTCAGATCTACAAAATGGAGGTAATACACATATTACCTATGTCACAGAGATGCTGTAAAGAACAAATGAGATTTCTTGTAAAACATCTGGTAAAGTAGAAAGTGCTAAATAAATATAAACTACCAATATTTATAGAGTATATGATATATATATATGTATATTATATATATACATATATATATATATCCTTACTTTCTTTTATTGAGCTTCACAGATATTGTGTTTTTGTTTGTTTTTTACAAATTGAAGGCTTGTGGCAACCCTCCATGGAGCAAGTCATTGATGCCATTTTTCCAAAAGCATGTCTCTGTATCACATTTTGGTAATTCTCCCAATATTTCAAACTTTTCATTATCATCTGTTATGGTGATTTGTTATCAGTGATCTTTGATGTTACTATTGTGATTATTCTGGGGCATCACAAACCAAGACAGCAAATTTAATTGATAAATGCTGCTTGAATTCTGGCTGCTCCACCAATTGGCCATTCCCTATCTCTCTCCCATTGTAGAGCCTCCTTTTTATGGGAGACACAAATAGTGAAGAATATTACATAAATTAGTGGATAAAGCAGTGGCAGGATTTGAGGGGAATGACTCCAATTTTAAAAGAAGTTCTTCTACGTATAAAATGCTTTCAAATAACATCATGTATCACAGAAAAATCTTTAATGAAAGGAAGAGTCAATCAATGTAACCAATTTCATTGTTGTCTTATTTTAAGAAATGGCCACATCAATCCCAAATTCAGCAATCTCCACATTGCTCAATCAGCAGTTATCAACATCAAGGCAGGACCCACCACCAGTAAAAAAAATTATGACTTGCTGAAAGTTCAGATGATGGTTAGCATTTTTTAGCAATGAAGTATTTTAATTTTTAATTAAATTTAATTAAGTATTTTAATATAAGTAACTTAAATTAAATTAAACATACGCATGTTTGGGGGACATAATACTAATGGACACTTAATCAACTGTAGCAGAGTGTAAACACATTTTTATATGCACTGAGACACCAAAAAATTCATGTGTCGCACTTTATTACAATATTCACTTTATTGTAGTGGTCTGGAATTTATCCCATAACATCTCTGAAATATGCCTAAAATGATATGGGTCTAGTATTGTTTTTTTCTGATCTGGTGAGGTTCCTAGAATAAGCTCTAAAGATATTAATTTAGACAGAGATAATTGTCCTCCCCTCTCACCCACATCCCTTCCCCAGAGAGAGAGATGTAACCTCCCTCCCTACCTCCTCGGCTAGAGAGAGTAGACATTTCTTCCATCAGGGACAAGTGACCCCTAGTCTCAGAGGAAATCACTAGGAATGACAGGTAGAGTTTGCAAAGAGACAGATTCAAGCAAGAATTCAGGGGGGAAATCATCCAGTCAGAGTTACCCCAAAGTACAAATAGCTGCCACTAAAAGTTCACCCTCCTCAAAGGTCTTCAGAAAGAAATTGGATAGAGTCCGAATCCAGATTAAAACATACTATTTTTCATTTTATTTCCTCCACAATTTTTTTTTAGTGTAAACAGTATGTGTCTTGTTTCACAACATGAAATATGTATTATATGATAATATATATACAACCTTTAACATATTACCTGCCTTCTTTGGGAGGGTAAAATGAGATAAATATTTTTGGACATAGCTAATATGTGAATTTGTTTCTCTCTGATAAGCATACTTATTGTAATTTATTACATATTTATTTTTAAAAGGAAGCTAGAGTTTTTTTGGGGTTAAGATGGTGGCAGAGTAAGAAGCAGCTCTTAACCTCTCCTGACCAAAACACACAAAACTCCTCAAGGGGACATAAAAACAAGTCCAGACGAAAGGAGGAACCCCACAACAGGGCACAGCGTGGAAGGTACGTGGAATCGAGGCATTTCCATGCTATAAAGGGGTGAAACAGCTCTCACTAAATCGCGGGCTGAGCAACCACCCCACCCCCACCCCCTCCACACACAACATCTATAGCTCTGAAGCCAGCTAAAAGGAAATAGAGCAAGTTTGAGGCACCCATCAAGTCATTGGCAGCTCCGGGGCCTGTTCCTGAGAGCAGCAAGATTTAGGACCCCAATAAGCCAAAGAACGCAGACGAAATCTGAGCACGGGAGCAGAGAGTAGACACCGGGTGCAGAGCGCGGGCTGAGAGCACAGGCACAGATGGAGGCGTGGGTGGAGGCAGACACAGCCACAAGCTAAAGCTCTGAAAACCTGAGTGGGGAACCAGTGCAGACGGGTATACGACTGTGGAAGCAGTGCCCTGAGACTTGTAAGGGAACCTCCTGCAGAGGATCAAGCAAGGGGGTCCACCGGGGGCTTTACCTTGGAAAAAACCAGAACTCAGACCTCAGGAGCCAAAAGCCCGTGGACAGACCCTGAGCTCCAGGATAAACCTGAGAAGCAGCTGGGCTAATGATGGCTACCCAGTCTCAGGAAGCTCAGAAGAGAAAGAATAACAACAAGAAAAAGAAGCCTTTAACACTAGACAACTTTTACACAGAGAAAATCCAGACAACCGAGCAAACAGAGGAGGAGAACAAACAAGCATCCGGACCCTCCTCAAATAAGGAAAACTCCTCACAAGCTATGGAAGAGTTCAAAACTGAGATTTTGAGGAAAATGGAAGAGATCTGGCAAGAAAATAACTGTTTAAAAGGTAGAATCTTGCAATTGAACACCAGAAATGACCAGATTGAAAAGGAATACCAGAAGATTATGGCCGAAAAACAGAAGATTATGGCCGAAAACCGAAAGATAATAGCCGAAAATTAATCCCTAAAGGCTAGAATTGAGCAAGTAGAAGCTAATGATCTCTCAAGACAACAAGAACAAATAAAACAAAGTCAAAAGACTGAAAAAATAGAAGGAAACATGAAATATCTCAATGAGAGAGTGACAGACCAAGAAAACTGGTCTAGAAGAGACAATTTGAGAATAATTGGTCTTCCAGAAAAACCAGAAATTAATAGAAACCTGGACTTCGTACTAAAAGAAATTATTCAGCAAAATTGCCCTGAAGTCCTACAACAAGAGGGCAATATAGACATTGAAAGGATTCATAGAACACCCACTACATTTGATCCAGAGAAGAAAACGGTTAGAAATATTATTGCCAACTTCAAAAGCTTTCAAGGAAAAAAAAATCTTACAAGAAGCCAGAAAGAGACAATTCAAATATCAAGGAGCACCAATCAGGATCACACAGGATCTGGCAGCCTCCACGCTAAAAGACTGTAAGGCTTGGAATACGATATTCAGAAAGGCAAAAGAGCTGGGCCTGCAACCACGGATCAACTACCCATCAAAATTGACTATATATTTCCAGGGGAAAGTATGGGCATTCAACAAAATTGAAGAATTCCAGGTATTTGCACAGAAAAGACAAGGGCTAAATGGAAAGTTTGATATCCAA
>NC_058135.1:102526234-102565978 GCF_016433145.1 Gracilinanus agilis
TGGAGGGGATGTGGCAAAATTGGGACATTAATGCACTGCTGGTGGAGCTGTGAACTGATCCAGCCATTCTGGATGGCAATTTGGAATCATGCTCAAAGGGCTATAAAAGAATGCCTGCCCTTTGATCCAGCCATACCATTGCTGGGTTTGTACCCCAAAGAGATCATAGATAAACAGACTTGTACGAAAATATTTATACCTGCACTTTTTGTGGTGGCAAAAAACTGGAAAAGGAGGGTATGTCCTTCAATTGGGGAATGGCTGAACAAACTGTGGTATATGCGGGTGATGGAATACTATTGTGCTAAAAGGAATAATAAACTGGAGGAGTTCCAGGCGAACTGGAGAGACCTCCGGGAACAGATGCAGAGTGAAAGGAGCAGAGCCAGAACTCTGTACACAGAGACTGATATACTGTGGTAAAATTGAATGTAATGGACCTCTGTACCAGCAGCAATGCAATGACCCAGGACAATTCTGAGGGATTTATGGTAAAGATGCTACCCACACTCAGAGGAAGGACTGCAGGAGAGGAAACATATAAGAAAAACAACTGCTTGAACGCATGGGTCGGGGTGGACATGATTGAGGATGTGGACTCAAAACTACTACACCAATGCAACCACCAACAATTTGGAAATAGGTCTTGATCAAGGACACATGACAAAACTAGTGGAAATGTGCATTGGCTATGGGTGGGGGGAGTGGGGGGGGAGGGTGAAGGGGAAAGGAGGAGCATGAATCATGTAACCATGTTAAAAACGAATATTAATAAATGTTAAAAAAAAGAAAAAGAAAAAAAAGAAGCTAGATTATTATTTCTCGTGTTCAGGTAGGGATAGAACCAGATGACCTCACAGGTTCTTCCATCCTCCTGACTCAGTCATTCTGGGGTGGGTCTTTAGGAAATGGGGCCAAGTTGTGGTGTGCTAGCTCGTAGCAGTACCCCTGAGGCTCCTTATATAACATTGAATCCTCCCCACTAGGCTGTGGTTGCCAGCATGCACAGCTATGACAATCTTTCTAACACATAAAGGAAGTTTCTTGGCTATTGGCCCCAAAGCACAGAACTATTTTCTTCCATACTGGGAATGCACCTTCCATAAAGGCAGAACTCAGGTTTATTGAAAGGGTTTTTTTTTTTTTGCTTCTTCCCATACCTGTGTGAGAAATGCTTCTGCCAGAAAAATTCTTATCCATGTTCCTGCACTCATGACCAATTTACTATCTTCCATACTCATCACCTAATATAGCTATGGATCATAGACTAGAATAAACAAGTTCAAATCCTACCTTAGATATATACTAACTGTGTGACCCTGAACATGTCATATAACCTTTTTCTGACTGTTTCTTTTGTGGTAAAGTGGGGGCAATAACAGCACAAATCTCACAGGGTTATTGTGAGGATGAAATGCACTAATGTAATACAAACCTAAAAGTTCTATGAGAATGAACATTATTATTATTATTGTCACTTATAGTTACATCTAAGCCAGACAATTTGGGATTGGTCATCACCAAAATCAAAGGGGAATGAAAACAATTGAGGGTGGGACAGCAAGATGTGTGAATATGAGTGCCTCTTCATTTTTTTTTCTGCCAGTACTGCAAATATATTCTCTTACCAACCTTGCCTTTGCTCCTTCAGTTTCCAGAACTCTCTCCTTGACTTAAAATTTGCATGGATTTTGGATCTTCTATCTTCCTCTGCCTTATGTGCCATTGTGACTTATGTTTGCTACCTGCCCTACAACCCACTGCTGCCCTAACCCTCATATTGCATAAGTACTTGGCATGCTTGTTGCTGGCTCTTTGCCAAAATTTTGATTCATAATGTCTCAGTTTTGAGAAGGATGCCCTTTATGACATTTCCAACAGGTAGCTGTCCATTCCCAACTTGAGAGGAGGGCTCATTGGAGGACTCTGTGATGATGGGTTCATTATTCCTTGAGGCAACTTGGTTACTCCATTTTTGACAGAAGGAATTATTGGGAAATTATTTCCCCTTCATTTTAAGCAGAAATCTGCTTTTCAGTAAATTGTAAATTGGTATTGGTCGTAACAATGGCCTCTGGGACGAAGAAGAACAAATCTCATCCTTCTTCCATCTGATGACTTTCAAAATATATGTTGACCCCAATCATTTTTCCTTGAAGTATCCTCACCCAGTTTAAACTGACTTCAAGCCTTCAATTAACTCTCAGACATAATTGGATTTCCCCTTACCATCTTGGTTGCCCTCCTCTGGACACCCTAAGGCTTATCAATGTCTTTTCTAAAATGCAATGCTCAGAATAGGACATGATGTCCCTGATCATAAAATGATTGGTAATATTAGATAGTGGGGAAAACCCAAGATCTACAGTTATAGGATTGAGCCCTGACATTTAATATTCAATCTGGAAAAAGTAACTGAACTTTGTGGTTCATGGTTTATTGATGAAATAAGATAGATAATGCTCGCTCCCCCAAACTCATAGGGTTATCAGAGGTATCATTTGTGATAATGTATATATTTTTTTATTTTTTAGAAAAAAATTTCGATGGTTCCATGGTTCATGTTCTTACTCTCCCCTCTGCCTCCCAAAGCCCCCCCCATAGATGACTCGCATTTCCATTGGTTCCTTCTTGTGTCATCAATCAAGACCTATTTCCACATTATAGGTAATTGCACTAGGGTGGTTGTTTAGAGTCTACATACCCAATCATATCCCCATCAACCCATGTGATCAAGCAGTTGTTTTTCTTCTGTGTTTCCACTCTTGTAGTTCTTCCTCTGAATGTGGATACTTTATGAATGGAAAAGCACTCTATAAATTAGCTAATAGTTGTGATGAAAAAAGAAAGAAGAAAGGAATAGTTAGTAGTAGTCAAGTATAGTAGTAGTAGTAGTAGTAGTAGTAGTAGTAGTAGTAGTAGTAGTAGTAGTAGTAGCAGCAGTAGTAGTAGCAGTAGTAGTAGTAGTAGTAGTAGTAGAAGTGGTGGTGATGGTAGTGGTGGTGGTGGTAGTAGTAGTAATAATCAATTGATGGTAGTAGTAAGAGGAGTAGTATTGGTGATTGTTGTGATGGTATAGCCATAGTAGTTAGTAGTCAATAGGTAGTAATAGTATTAGCTAGTAATTAGTAATCAGTTGGTACAGGTAGAAGTAGTAATGTAGGAATAAGTTAGGGATAGTCTGGTTGTAACACCTAACATCCCTCTAGGACTCTTCCACAATAAAGTAATAATAGGAGTAGTGGTAGTAATGGCAGTAATAAAGGTGGCAGTAGTATTGGTGGTAGTAGTACTGGTAGTACTAGTAGTAATTGCTGAATGTTGGGGGGGGGCTGTGGTAATTTCTTAAAAATAAGACAACAATTCATTGAAGTTGTAGTAAAATTAGTAATCATAGTAATGGTGGTAGTAATGGTAATAGCAGTAGTAGTATTGGTAGTGGTGGTGATTGTGGTAGTAAGTCAAAGATCACATTAGCTTTTTTTTTATTGGCTGCTAATTTACACTGCTTGCCTAAAATGAACATGTATCCTACTGAAATCTTTAAGTCTTTTTCATATAAATTGCCTCCTAACCATGCATTTCCACACATTCTTGTACAATTGATATTTTTTAACCCAAATGTAGAATGTTATATTTTCCCCCTGTCAACCCAATATGTCAACTCCAATATGACAAGGTCATTTTGAATTCTGATTCTCCATCTATGTGTCATTCCTAGGTTCATGTCACTTAAAAACGTGAAAAGCACTCCCTCTGTGTATTTATGATATCATAGGAAAATAGGCTTGGAGCTGGGAAAGACCTTAGAGAGATCCCAAAACCCCCATTTTACAGATGAGGAAACAAAGGTCAAGAGAGAGTGAATGATTTCTCCAGGGTCACACTCCAGCATCACAAACACACAGTCTAGGTTTTTAATCTAGGTCTTCCTAATATCATGCCAAGTGTTCAATCCACTATACCATATTAACTCTTCTAAGTCATTAATAAAAATGTAGAAGAGAACAGGACCAAAGACATTCAGTACTCCGTAGCATCTTCCGTTCATGTTGACAATAATCCTCTAATCAATCAATGTTCTTTGGATCTGATTGTCTGATCAACCTAACTGCTCACTAAAGGATGTGACATCACTTTAGTGGATACACAGATAAAGCTATATCCTATATATAAATAGGAATACCAGTTTGAATGCTGGTGATGAATCCAGTTTTCCAAACATCTTTACACAGAGGCACAGTTTTCTTTGCCCCTGTTGTCTCCATATTAGTGTACAGCCGACTTCAGACTTATAAGCCACAAGGCTTTAGCCCAATCTTGAGAACTTCAAACCCACCTTTCCTAAGCTCATTTGACATTATAAATATTTAACTTCAGCAGACATCAGAGGAGTAAACCTAAAGTGATTGATGCCCTGAAACAGGGACAGTGGAGTGAAATTGGGCTAGAAGAGTTTTACTTCAGCTCTAAAAGGAAATGCAGTGTATTACTGTATACATTATATGTATATTACTGAGATGAGTGTGACCCAGAGTCAGGGCAAATGTAATAGTGTGTAGAATATTATGATGCCCGCTGAGATTACAGAGACAGGTCTGTGTATGGATGGAGTGAAGGAAATACCAGCATCATTCAAAATCAAGGAAGGATCCTGGCGAAATGTTTCCATACCAGAAATATATAACAATGGATGCATCATTGAAATCATCACCAAACACAAGGGAATGATATGTTAGACTATGTACTTTCAAGGAATTAAGGTCTCAGACATAATTGTCTAGGTCATTAGCATGCCACCATTGACATGGCAAAATACTGAAGTCATCTTAAAAAGATACAAACGTGTTCCTTTATATCTGAGTCATTACGTATCTTGTATATGCCTGTTTATGAAGTGATTTTTTCCCCGTTAGAATATAAGTTTCCTATACCCAAAGGTCTTTAAAAGACTGCCTGTTCTTTGATCCAGCCATACCACTGCTGGGTTTATTCCCCAAAGAGATAATAAGGAAAAAACCTTGCACAAAAATATTTATAGCCGAGTTCTTTGTGGTGGCAAAAAATTGGAAAATGAGGGGATGCCCTTCGATTAGGGAATGGCTGAACAAATTGTGGTATATGCTGGTTATGGAATACTATTGTGCTCAAAAGAATAATGAAGTGGAGGAATTCCATGTGAACTAGAACGACCTCCAGGAATTGATGCAGAGTGAAAGGAGCAGAACCAAGAGAACATTGTACACAGAGACAGATACTTGGTGACACAATAAAATGTAATGGACTTTTCTCAGTCAGCAGCAATGCAATGATCCAGAACAATTCTGAGGGACTTATGAGAAAGAACACATTCAGAGGAAGAACTGTGGGAGGAGAAACACAGAAGAAAACAACTGCCTGATAACATGAATTGATGGGGATATTATTGGGGATGTAGACATTAAACAATAACTCTAGTGCAAATATTAATAATATGGAAATAGGTCTTGATCAGTGACACATGTAAAACCCAGTGGAATTGCTCATTGACTACAGGAAGGGGTGGGAGGAGAGGAGGGAAGAATATCAATCATGTAATCATGGAAAAATGTTCTTAATTAATCAATTTTTAAAAAATAGAACATAAGTTCCCTGAGAGCAGGCACGATTTTTACTTTTTCTTTGTCTCCCCTGCTCAATGCCTGGAAGTTAAGAAACAACAAATACCTCTTGCCTGAGTGATGGAGAACAACATTCCCATAAAGGAGAATATGGGCCAGCCAGCTCCAGATGGAGGGGAAGTGTACCATACTTCTGGCCTGTCTTCTCTGTGCTCCTACCCCACGCCTGGCCTCTGAAGTCCAATTCCTGTTCTCCCTCCTCCCTGGAACAGAGCCAATATCAAACAGCTGCCTGGGCATGCAGGAAGGAAACAGCCACGACAGCAGTGAGGCCCCCAGAGAGGGATGCAGTGTAGCCCTGGGGCTTGGGAACACTAGGGAGAGAGAAAGACCCTGGGATATCTTGGCAACGGGGTGTGTCTATTGAGAGCATTTCCCAGAGATATGCCAGGTCTCTTCTTCTGTCCACTTGCTGGTGAGGAGAGAAAGAAAGAGGAACTGTGGGCTGAGCCAAGATAGGGAGGAATACAAACCTACAAAAAGCAGGGAGAGAACTGAAGACCCTTAGAAGTTTCTGAGACTGGGCTCTGGAAGCTCTCTCATAGGGCCATTCCACAAATGTCTTGTGATTTTTACAATGAGCAGAAGGAAGAAGCTCTTCACATAGAATGCAGGACAAATGAAAACAGAAGCAGCACAGCCCTTAGAAACAAAAGAAGAAAAATGTTTTAAATAGGACTAACAGAGGACAACAAGTGATGGCAGAAAGAAACACGGTTCTGATAACCTCAGTGACAAACTTTTTAAAGAAAAAAGGAGGCATACAACAAAGAGGAAACAGAAAAGATCTAAAAGGCCTTGAGATTGAAAGTGATGTGCAAAAAATGTTAGAAACAGATGATGACCTTGACATTGCTCTTGGCAAGAAATGGAAAAATATCCAACTTCAAGTGGAGGGTAAAAATCTTAGCAAAAGATGAAGCTACAGAAGATTAAAAAAAGCAGAGATAGCATGGCATAATGCTAAAGAGTTAGATGAGGAATCCCAAAGCCCTGAGTTCACATCCTACCTCACACGCATTAGCTGTATGATCCTGAACAAGTCACTTTACTACTAAGTGTCATAGGTAACTTGCCAAGAGCAGATTGACCATTTTATTAAAAGCAAGTTATTATTTGGTATTTGGTCTATGAAATGCTAGTAAGACAGAGATCCTTCGTGCTGTTCCCCAAACATGACACTCTTCTCCCTTCTTTTTATACTTTCTGACACCAGGAATTCACTCCCTCTGCCTCTTTGAATCACTTGTTCTCTTTGAGGTTCAGCTTAAGTATTACCTCCTCCATGAAGCCCTTTCTAATCCACCTCCCCACTCTGACCCTACACATAATTTCTTTCACTTCCAAATTAGCCTGAATACAGAGTATTTTACATACATTCTGAAGCATGGCACAACTATGTTTTTATTTATGTTGTTAGCCCCAAGAAAATGTAATCTCTAAGGGCAGCTAGGCAGTTCAGTGGATTGAGAGCCAGGCAAGTCACTTAACTTCTTTCAGCCTCAGTTTCCTCATTTGTAAAAATAGCACCAAATTCAAGGGTTGTGAGGATCAAATAAGATATTTGTCAAACACTTTGCACTGGACTTGGTATTTTGCAGGCACTTCATAGAGTCTTCCTTCATTCCTTCTAGTCCTTATTTCCTCTCCTTTCCTTCCTTCCTTCTTTCCTTCCTGCCTCCCTTCCTTCCTTCTTCTCTCCTTTCTTTCCCTCCTTGTTCTCTTCCTACTTTATGTTCCCTCTTCTTCCTTTCTTCTCTTCCTTCTTTTTCCATCTCTTTCCCCTTTCCTTCCTTTCTTCCTTCTTTCTTTCCTTCTATTCCTTCCTTCTTTCACTCCTTCCCTACTCAGAGAAATTAGGTAACTTGCTCAGCATTACAAAGACCCTAAATGACAGAGCTGGGATTTGAACATGCATCCTTTGACTTTGAATCCATTTTATATTCCAAGGTGTCATGCTGACTCATTTAAAGTTATTATAAAGATGTGGAGAGTAGGGAAATGTCTGGGAGGGAATGGAAAGGGAACAAAGATGGGAGGAGAATCACAATTCACCAGTCATCTGAACTCCATTGTGGCTAATTGTCAGTGACTCACTTTACAAGATCAGAACCTTCTATCTATGCAAACTGAGGATGGAGGTCCTAATGATGTTGTCATAAATTATTGCTAATTGTAAATGGGACCTTCCTGTGCCTATGTTTCAGGAGTTCTTAACCTGAGGTCCATGAATTTGATTTTTTAATATGTATTTCAATAACCATTTCAATATAATTGCTTTCTTTTGTAATCTCACATATTTTATTTCAGTCATTAAAAAAATTATTCTATGGGATGTTCACCAGACTTCCAATAGGGTCCATATCTCACATACTCACACACACACACACACACACATACACACACACACACACACACACACATATGGTTAAGAACTCCCATATTTTCTTGTGTTTTCTCCCCTTCAAGAAAAAAAGTAACCTTCATGGAATTAAGATCCTAAAAGAAGCCAATAATATCAAGTCAAATGAGGATCAAGTCCCTAAATAATCCCAGGTAGGACTCTGGAGCAATAGCCAAAATAAAATTCTAAGGCTCTGGAGAGTTGTTGAAAGCTATTACCTTGTTCTCAGAAATGAGGTAGGATCTAACAGCTGACATCAGAGAGGCAGGATCTTCACTCATAAACATTTTAAGATGATAATTACCTAGGACTTGTGTCCTCAAAGTAGAAATAAACTATGTGAGTGTGTGTGTCTACTGCATAGTTCCTGCTTGGTTTTGTTGTATCTAAACTTACACAAGAAGAACTCTACTCACATCTTCCAATCTCCTGATATACAAGTATCTACTTTCCTTCAAAATCTTTCCTGACCTTCCCCATCCTGTAAGAAAAAATGATCCATTTTTTTCTCAAATTACTCATTTCTCTTTATCTGTGCCTCTCCTTTGTACTCATTCTCACTCTCTCTTGTATCAGAGCTCTTTTGTCCATTAGGAAGTAAATTCCTTGAGCTCATGATCTGTGTCTCAGCTGTCTTTTCATCCCACATACTCAGGAAAATATTTTGCAAACAGAAGATACTAAACCAACTTTTGTCAAATTGAGTCAAATAGGAATCCCAAGAAATAATTGGTGTCTGTTTTTCTACACTATCCCAAGTCCCATAGAAAGTGAAAACATGCTACAGAATCAGGACTAAAGCTTACTCATAACCTAGTGAAAGTCAGTCTCTAATGCCATCCTGCCACCAGAATGTTAAAAGCATAGAGTCATGTTTCAAATATACTAACAAATACATCACAGGAACCAAATGAATAACACTCTTGAGGGAAAAAATAGAACCACTAACAAGCATTAAAAGAGACTGATTGAATCTATGTCTCTTATTTAATTGCTCTTATCCTGGCTACACATGCTTAGTTCCTTCATCTTATCCTTATATGGTATGGACTTGCAGCCCTTTAACATTCAGGTTGCCTGCTTCTGGATACTCTCTAGTGAATCAAAATCTGACTAAGGCAGGAAACCATAGGACAGTTAATTCCTTAGTCCTGCAAGTTTTGCTTCATTTAATGCAGTCCAAGATTGCCTTTGCTTTTTTAGACAAATTGCTGTTTTAACCATGCCTCTCCCATCTTGGTCTCACAAAGTTCATTTTCTTAAATCATGTAAGACTTTGCATTTCTCTCTATTAAGTTTTAGTTTAATTCATTCAGCCAAACTTTCTTCTAAAGTTTTTAAGATCTTTGGGGGTTCTACTTCTCTGTAATCCTATATATTAGTTAGCCCTTAAAGTTTTGTTCCATCTGCAAATCTGATAAGGATGCCATTTATTTCTTCATCAAAGTCATCACTAAAATTTTAAATAGCACAGATCCCTGCCAAGTTGACATCAACCCATTAACAACTACTCTTAGAGTGTGACCATTCAATCAGCTCCAAATCCATCAAGTTATACTATTGACTCATTTTTTCCAGACAAATATCATGAGAAACGTTATGATACTACCTGCTAAACTTCAACTAAAAATTATATCTAGAGTTTTCCCCTTATCTCTCAGTTTAGAAATCTTGTCAAAAAAGGAAATAAAAGTTAGCATAGCACAACCTGTTAATAATGAAGCCATTCTGAATCTCCTCAATTGTTGCTCTTTCTATAAGCTCTTAATTATCCATCTCTCTAATAATTAGTTTGAAATTTCTTCCAGAAATTTAATTCAAATTCACTGTCTGATAGCTTTCATAGTGTACTCTCTTATACTATAAAAACAAAACAAAATAAAACAGAAACAATATTTGTCCCTTCTGTAGTCCTAAAGTACCATTTACCTCAGCAATCATATACATCATTATCTAAGTACATGAGAATATATTTCTTTTGGGTCAGCTGATTTGAATTCATCATGAGAGTCTAGATGTTCTCTTGCTATTTCCTTACTTAGCTTTTTATTAGTTAACATTTATATATTTTCTTGTTACATTAAATTTCCCATGTATTTCCCTCCCCTCCCTGCACTAGAAAAGGCAGAATTTGACAAATACATATATGTGTATATATGTATATGTACATATGCACATATATAAGTATATCATGTAAATTTCTACCTGTCTGTTCTTTAAAATCTCCTTGCTTATCTTGGTTATTAATTTCAAAAAAGTTGTTTTTGTTCTGCCTTTCTAATACAAAAGCACAGAAATCAGTAGCAAAAGAGTTCTTTGTATTTTATTTTGAGCATTAAAAACAAAATTCAGAAAAGGGGTCCATTGGCTTCTTCAGACTGATGACAGATACACAAAGGTTAAGAACACTGCATGAGGCTATTTGGGGATGTGATTAAAATTGGAGATGTGACCAATAAGATGAAAGGCTACATGTCTTTTCCTGTCTTCACAACCTCTCAAACCTCAGCAAAATCAGAATACCTTAAAAGAAAGAGAACAAATTCAGAGAAGATGTGGAAAAATAGGAACCCATGCTGTTGGTGGAGTTGCAAACTGATCCAACTGTTCTGGAGAGCAATTTGGAACCATGCCAAAAGGCTATAAAACTGTCCATACCTTTGACCCAGCAATACCTCTACTAGCTCTATATCCCAAAGAGATCAAAGAAAGACAGAGTTGCCATAAGTTGTCAGCTTCATCCTCTCTTCCAGAGTCATCAAAGTTCAGTGACAAGACAAAATCAGAGTGACTGGCAATGGCTGGGATGCAGTGGATGACCTTGGCTTCTTCATCAACTGACCAAGCTCCATGTGCTCCACAGTTGACCTCAGCCTCTTCCCATGGAAGAAATTGCTTTAATCTGCCCATTCTGCCAGTGTAAGTCTCTACATTCTTGGAGAAGACATCCCTCTAAATCACTAGGAGATTTAAGTCTTGTTGGTTACCCTTAACCTGGTTTGCATATGTGTGGCCACTGAGAATGCAACAGTTTCTTGGAGCCACCAGTGAAAATTAGATGGTAGATGGACACCAAAGGTATAAGAGTGTCCCTGAAAAGAGCTTGGCAAACCCTGACTCCAGAGGGGCTAGTCCACCCAGAACATCCTCATACTGTGTCTAAGGCACTTAATACTTGTCACATAGTAGGAATTTAATAAATGCTTGTTCCATTCCTCTTATAGACTAAAATTATTCAATTATATTAAGTACAGAAGGGAATATGGGCTCCAGATTAAGTAAAAGAGTCCAGACAACTAATATGAAACACTGACATAAAAAGGAAATGGATCTTCATTTGAAGAGGCAAAAGATTGTGTATATTCTCAAGTCTGCAGGTAAGCACAACAGGATGTTCCTGAATGGTTTAAAAGATAAATAAGAATTAAGATAGCAGAATTTATAGCCAAAACAAAAGATAATATGAAAAGCATCATGATATAGTACAAGAATACTGAAGCCAGAAGACCACCGGGGTTCAAATCCTGCCTCTGATACTACTTTATGACCTTGAGAAGGTCATTAAACAACTCTGAGTAACACTATCATCAGCTGTCATCATCACTTCTGCTCCAACCATCAATCCTAATCCTTTGATTTATCTTCTGCCCTGCTCCATTCTTACTCAACGAAGTTTAGCAGTACTAATACCATTCTTGTGATAGTAGGTCATACCTTGGGTTCATCCCTTTGCTACCTATTCATGTTTTTTTTTTTCTGTGACTATTTTTTTAAAATATAAATTGGTTGGGAGACAAGGTACTTCATTCATCTACATAAGTTTCCTCAGAGAGCTTCTACTTTCCTTCTGTATTTGAGCAGTTTCATTGTTGGTCTTCAGAATTTCATTCTTGAGATCTTTATATTCCTCCCAATATGACTTCCTCTACAAAATTTTAGTCCATGGAATAGAATCTACCTGTCCTTTCTTTTCTTTGAACTCTTAGAAATCTTCCCTCCCAAAATTTAGCATGCAAGTCAAAAACTCTGGCTTTCCTCTTTTTTCTTTCACAAACTCTAGAAAGGAATAAATACCTCCCTCCTCAAGGTTTCCCATCATTTCCACCCCAGCAACCTTTCCTCCCTTTTGGTATTCTCCTTTTTAGTGAGAATTGAATCTAGAATAGAATTTTTCTTTATTTTGTTTCTTCATCTTTCAGTGAATCAAATTATCATTAAGAAATCAAGAAAATATTAGCTACTCTGTTTCTATGATAGGATAGAAAAAAACCATCTGAATAACTGAAGTTCTCCATCCTTTGTCACCTTTATTAGATATTATAATTACCATTATCTATGTTTCTATTTTGTTGTCCCTTACTAGACCAGGGGCTCCTTAAGGGTAGAGATCACTAATATCTTCCTTAGATCATAGGACAGTTGTCTATACACAGGAAATGTTTAATAAAAAAGTTGTAGAATTAAATTGACTTGTAGGTTAACCCTCTACTTCATTTTGAAAGAAATCAATGACTCCTGGGAGATTGCTGAAATGAAACCACTGACTAGATAAAATGACTTAGAATACCAGAAATAGTGTTGTGATTCCCATATACAGCATTTTCAATCTTTATAGACTCTAACTCAAATAATTCAGAAAAAGATATAACTTTCCAGGGGATAAGGGAGGTATGAGATTTTTGTTCATAATACCAGTGACTGCCTCTTAGATAAATGAGAGTCAATCTGCTTAGTGTTGAACCCTGAGGCTAAAAATGTCAGTGTCATTACCCATTCTATAGTGGAAGTCTTAAATAGCAAGCTTTAAATTATACCAGGATTCCATGCATTATAAATGCCTTCCATTACTCAGAATAATGATGATGTAGTAGAAGTCATGTCTAGACTTGAATAGTGATAAAACATCAATATTTATATAATATTCCATTAACTCATGATAATTATATTTTAATGGTTTTGACATGATAGCAGCAGAGGTGAGGGTTAGAGTAAGATATGAAGATAATTTCTTTAAGATCATATTCAGCCTTGAGTTGAAGGTCAGGTTAAATTGTACAATCAAAGACAAAATAAATGATCTCTGCCAAAAAAATTTTTCTAAACAAGTTACTATAATCCATGGAGTTTTAGCCTGAGATCCATGAAGTTGTTTGTTTTAGTAGCTTAATAATTCTATTTCAATATGCTTTTATATATTTATATATTTTATTCTATGCATTTAAGAATAGTATCCTAAAAGAGGATCCATAGGCTTCACCAGACTGCCAAAGGAATCCATGAGACGAAAGAAGTTGAGGACTTCTAAGAATCATTTCCCAGGAGGCAGCCTGGTGTGGTACCTAGGGGACTAGACATAAATTCAAGACCTACCTCTAATAAATACTATCTGTGTTCCCATGCCAAAGTACACCCAAACAACTCTATTAGACTATGTGAAAAGCAGTGTGATACAATGAAAGTCAGAGGACTTGGATTAAAATCTTACTTCTTACTACCTATGCAACCTAAGGCAAGTTACTAAACCTCCCCAGGACTCCGTTTCCTCTGCTGTAAAATAAGGAGAATTGGACTAGATGATCTTTGAAGTCCCTTTCAGTTCTACATATATGATCTGCATCATAGATCTCTGATCTGTGATTCTGTATTCTAAGTTGCCAAGAAGTTACCAACCCTCATCAGTAGGAGTTTCCATGCTGGGAATATCCCATGCAAAGGAAATTACAGACCATAACCAAAAAAAAAAAAAAAAAAAAAAAAAAAAGAGGGGGCAGGGGGAATTCCCATGCTTAGATGAGGATTTCAACTCTTTTTTGTGTTTGTTATTTCAAGCCCAAACAGAAGGAAATGGCTCAGAGCAGAATCTTATTTAATTATTAGAAGGAGGGGAAATTTTTATGCTAACTTGCCCAGAAGAGTATAAAAGAGAGAATATTGAATTCGGCACCCTGGAAACTAAGCTTATTGCAATACTTTGTGTTCCAGCTCTTCAAAGATGCTTCCAAAAATGTTTCTAAATGAAGGTTAATTGGTTTCAGCTTTCTCATTCATCAAAATGGGAGGCAAGGGCAGGAAAAAGGAAGAGGTGATTGGAGCATCTTCCTCCTGTCACTTCTTTTTGCCCTGGCGTGCAGTCCAGAAGCTGGCTTCAGGAACTATGGGCATGGGAGAGGAGGAAGAGGGCAGAGAAGCTCTTTGAGATTAAAAGAGCCCTAGGTCAGGCAATCAATCTGGTGACACTTCACAGGATTTCCTCTGTACGCCTATATGTTTCAACTTTCCAGGGTTCTTTAAATGAAAAGTGGTGATCAAATTGTACCACTGTTCCAGGAGAGGGCTCAAAGGCTAGGTTGAAACCAGACAAGTACGTTTTATTTGGCCCAAAATATTTTCCCCATTTTTCTATTATTTGATGACATGAAACTATAGAGGGGAGTAAAGATAAGACAGGATAGGAAACTGACCCACTGAGTCACTTGACCCTCTGGACCAGTGGTTCCCAAACTTTTTTGGCCTACTGCCCCCTTTCCAGAAAAAATATTACTTAGCCCCCTGGAAATTATTTTTTTAATTTAATAGCAATTAATAGGAAAGATAAATGCACCTGTGGCCATCACCACTTCCCTGGATCGCTGTAGCACCCACCAGGGGGCAGTGGCGCCCACTTTGGAAATCTCTGCTCTGGACTGTAGGATTTTGCCTACAAAACTCAACACAACAGAAGCAGTTTTTTTTTGAAACAAAGGTGGAACAGCTTTCCACAGCATGATTCCACTACCATGTGCCTTGACTTAATTTCTTCCCATAACAGTCACAGAGTGAGAAAGTTTGTATTAACTTCTTTGAAATTGTGAGCTTTTCTATTCCTCAAATGACAAAAAGTCAAGGGATTTGAATAGGCAGTTTTCAGATGAAGAAATCAAAACTATCAACAATCACATGAAAAAAGTGTTCTAAATCTCTCCTAATTAGACAAATGCAAATCAAAACAACTCTGAGGTACCACCTTTACAGACTGGTCAATATGACAGTAAAGGAAAATTAAAAATGTCAGAAGGGATGTGGCAAAATCGGGATACTAATGCATTGCTGGTGGAGTTCTGAATTGATACAACCCTTCTGGAAGGCAATATGGAATTGTGCCCAAAGGACTTTAAAATAATACATGTCCTTTAATCCAGAAATACCACTACTAGGTTTGTTCCCCAATGAGATAATTTAAAAGATTTGTACAAAATATTCAAAGACATGTTCTTTTTAGGGATAAAAAATTAGAAAATGGGGGGGGGTCTCTCTACTGGGGAATAGCTGAACAAATTGTGATATTAATGGTGATGGTTCATTTAAACTTAACTTGATTTCAGAACCTCTATGAGCTCTCTTTTTCTCCTATTCTTTTCTTTTTCCTGTTATCAAACTGACAAGTATTTATATAACTAGACACTGGGGATACAAGAAGAATGAAACAATCTCTAATCTGCAATGAGCTTACTTTCCACACTAGGAAATCACCTGCCTGCTTCCTGGGTTCTGTCTCCCAAATAGGAAGGCCCTTATCTCATCCACTCTCTCCTATTAATTCCTTCTAAGAACTAGACCAGAGAGAGTTCGGCAAATTAAGTTTGGAACAGGGGTGTGTTAGTAAACGATTCTGGAAAATGTTTAACAAGTGGGTCTCCAAAAACATGCTGCAGAACACTCTTTTAAGTTAAATCTAAATTATTAGCATTTTATCCATCATTCTCTCAAGTCTAAACAATCAACAATAATGATCAAAAAAATCAAACCTTGATTTGTGGTGTTTGCTGATTTCCATCAGAGGCTGAAATAATTACACTGAAAATTTCACCATTAGCTTTTATCCAGGTTGAACTGGTTCCAACATGTCACTAAGAAGTGGCCAGGCTTAGAGTCAGGAAGGTTAGATTTAGGTTCTGCCTCAATTGATTCTGACCCTGGACAATCACTTAACCTCTCCGTATTCCCTGGGAAATGTGAAAGATTCTGCCTTGCCAACTGCATCAGTGAAGAACTTCGGTGAGTTGATGGGGGAAAAGTTTAACAATCACACACAGAGACATTGCTAGAAGCTTCTGGGAAACATAATAATAATAATAATAATAATAATAATAGCAGAAGTAGTGGTAATAGTAAAAGTAGTAGTAGTGGCAGTAGTAATAGTAATAGCAGTAATGGTAGTTGTTGTTGCAATAGCTAACATTTCTATAACTGCCTCAAGGTTTGTAAAAATATATATCTAAATATTCCTCTTTCAGATCTAGATAAATCAAACTGAAAAATAAATAAGAAAGAGGTAAGAGAGGTGAATGAAGTCCTAGAAAAATTAGATTTAAGTGATATGTGGAGAAAAATGAATAGGGACAAAAAGGAATACACCCTATTTTCAGCTGCACAAGGCAAATTCACAAAGATTGACCATGTAATAGGGCATAGAATCATTGCAAACAAATGCAAAAGAGCAGAAATAATAAATGTAAACTTCTCAGATCATAATGCAATAAAAATAATAATTAGTAAGGGCACGTGGACAGGAAAATCAAAAACTAATAGGAAATTAAATAATATGATTCTCCAAAACCAATTTGTCAAAGAAGGAATCATAGAAACAATCAACAATTTCATTGAAGAAAATGACAATGATGAGACATCCTACCAAACTCTATGGGATGCAGCCAAGGCAGTTCTCAGGGGGAAATTTATATCCTTGAATGCATCTATTAACAAATTAAGGAGGGCAGAGATCAATGAATTGGGCATGCAACTCAAAAAATTAGAAAGCGAGCAAATTAAAAATCCCCAGATGAAAACTAAATTAGAAATACTAAAAACCAAGGGAGAAATTAATAAAATAGAAAGTAAAAGAACTATTGAATTAATAAATAAGACTAGAAGCTGGTACTTTGAAAAAACAGATAAAATAGACAAAGTATTGGTCAATCTAATAAAAAAAGGAAAGAAGAAAACCAAATTGATAGCATCAAAGATGAAAAGGGAGACCTCACCTCTAATGAAGGGGAAATTAAGGCAATCATTAAAAACTATTTTGCCCAATTATACAGCAACAAATATAAAAATTTAGGAGATATGGATGGATATTTACAAAAATATAAACTGCCTAGATTAACAGCAGAAGAAATAGAATACCTAAATAATCCCATATCAGAAAAAGAAATTGAACAAGCCATCAAAGAACTCCCTAAGAAAAAATCGCCAGGGCCTGATGGATTCACAAGTGAATTCTATCAGACATTCAAAGAGCAACTAATCCCAATACTATACAAATTATTTGATATGATAAGCAAAGAAGGAGTCCTACCAAATTCCTTTTATGACACAAATATGGTACTGATTCCAAAGCCAGGGAGATCAAAAACAGAGAAAGAGAACTACAGACCAATCTCCCTAATGAACATAGATGCAAAAAATCTTAAATAGAATACTAGCAAAGAGACTCCAGCAAGTAATTAAGAAGTTCATCCACCATGATCAGGTGGGATTTACACCAGGAATGCAAGGATTGTTCAACATTAGGAAAACCATCCACATAATTGACCATATCAACAGTGTAACAAGCAAAAATCACATGATTATCTCAATAGATGCTGAAAAAGCCTTTGACAAAATACAGCATCCATTCCTATTGAAAACATTGGAAAGAATAGGAATAAAAGGACCACTCCTAAAAATAATAAACAGTATATACCTAAAACCATCAACAAGCATTATATCCAATGGGGATAAATTAGAAGCCTTCCCAATAAGATCAGGAGTAAAAGAAGGATGCCCATTATCACCTCTATTATTCAACATAGTACTAGAAACACTAGCAGTTTCAATTAGAGAAGAAAAAGAAATTGAAGGTATCAAAATAGGCAAGGAGGAGACTGTGCTATCACTCTTTGCAGTTGATATGATGGTCTACTTAAAAAATCCTAGAGAATCAACTAAGAAGCTTGTAGAAATAATCAACAACTTTAGCAAAGTTGCAGGATACAAAATAAATGCACATAAATCATCAACATTTCTATATATTTCCAACACATTAGAGCAGCAAGAAGTAGAAAGAGAAACACCATTTAAAATCACCCTAGACAATATAAAATACTTAGGAATTTATCTACCAAAACAAACACAGCAATTATATGAAAACAACTACAAAACACTTTCCAAACAAATAAAACTGGAGCTCAACAATTGGAAAGCCATTGATTGCTCATGGGTAGGATGAGCTAACATAATAAAAATGATCATTCTACCCAAATTAATTTACCTATTTAGCACCATACCTATGAAGCTACCAAAAAACTTCTTTACTGAATTAGGAAAAACTATAACAAAGTTCATTTGGAATAACAAAAGATCAAGAATTTCAAGGGAAATAATGAAAAAATGTGAAGGAAGGGGGCCTAGCAGTACCAGATATTAAACTATACTATAAAGCAGCAGTCATCAAAACAATATGGTACTGGCTAAGAGACAAAGAGGAGGATCAATGGAATAGACTTGTGGTAAATGACATCAGCAAGACAGTGTATGATAAACACAAAGAGCCCAACTTTTGGGACATGAATCCACTATTTGACAAAAACTGCTGGGAAATTTGGAAAACAATATGGGAGAGATTAAGTCTAGATCAACATCTCACACCCTACACCAAGGTAAATTCAGAATGGGTGAAGGACTTGAATATAAAGAGGGAAACTATAAACAAGTTAAGTGAACACAGAATAGTTTACTTGTCAGATCTGTGGGAAAGGAAAGACTTTAAAACCAAGCAAGAGTTAGAGAAAATTATAAAATGTAAATTAAATGGTTTTGATTATATTAAACTAAAAAGTTTTTGTACAAACAAAAACAATGTAGTCAAAATCAGATGGGAAACAACAAATTGGGAAAAAATCTTTATAACGAAAAACTCTGACAGGGGTCTAATTACGCAAATATACAAGGAGTTAAAGCAATTGTATAAAAAATCAAGCCATTCCCCAATTGATAAATGGGCAAGAGACAGGAATAGGCAATTTTCAGGTAAAGAAATCAAAAGTATCAATAAGCACATGAGAAAGTGTTCCAAATCTCTAATAATTAGAGAAATGCAAATCAAAACAACTCTGAGGTATCACCTCACACCTAGCAGATTGGCTAAAATGAAAGAAGGGGAGAGTAATGAATGTTGGAGGGGATGTGGCAAAATTGGGACATTAATGCACTGCTGGTGGAGCTGTGAACTGATCCAGCCATTCTGGCTGGCAATTTTGAATCATGCTCAAAGGGCTATAAAAGAATGCCTGCCCTTTGATCCAGCCATACCATTGCTGGGTTTGTACCCCAAACAGATCATAGAGAAACAGACTTGTATGAAAATATTTATAGCGGCACTTTTTGTGGTGGCAAAAAACTGGAAAAGGAGGGAATGTCCTTCAATTGGAGAATGGCTGAACAAACTGTGGTATATGCAGGTGATGGAATACTATTGCGCTAAATGGAATAATAAACTGGAGGAGTTCCAGGCGAACTGGAGAGACCTCGAAGAACTGATGCAGAGTGAAAGGAGCAGAGCCAGAAGAACATTGTACACAGAGACTGATATACTATGGTAAAATTGAATGTAATGGACATCTCTACCAGCAGCAATACAGTGACCCAGGACAGCTCTGAGGGATTTATGGTAAAGAATGCTACCCACATTCAGAGGAAGGACTGCAGGAGAGGAAATATATAAGAAAAACAACTGCTTGAATGTATGGGTCGGGGTGGACATGATTGGGGATGTGGACTCGAAATTACCACACCAATGCAACTACCAACAATTTGGAAATAGGTCTTGATCAAGGACACATGACAAAACCAGTGGAAATGTGCGTTGGCCATGGGTGAGGGGAGTGCGGGGGGTGAAGGGGAAAGTAGGAGCATGAATCATGTAACCATGTTAAAAATGAATATTAATAAATGTTTAAAAATATATCTATAATATGCTCTACATATTATAGATCCTTGCAACAACCCTATCAGAGAGGTACTTGCCCATAGTCCCATAATCAGTATATGTCAGAGGTAGATTTTTAGCTTGGGTCTTCCTGATTTCATAACCAGTTCTCTATGTATCATAAGGAACCCACTTTTCTCCTTTTGAGACACATCCCTATTGGCCTCCCAAATTTTTTTAAACAGTGACTTTTCAATCACATTTTACCAACCCATTGGAATGAACTAAGGTCTCTTCCAACTCAAAAAATCCTAGGATCTTAAAAGCTGGAGTTGAAAGCCTGATTTCTAATTAGAAAAGGAAAGGGGAATGGATTTTTTTTTCAAGAAATTTTTTAATTAAAATTGTTATGCTCGGAGTCTTAACCTTGCATGAGTGTTGAATTTTTTTAAAAAAAATACTTTGATAACTGTATTTCAATATAATTGGTTTTTTAATTTATTTTGTGCATTTAAAAACATTATTCTGATCAGTATATAGGCTTCCTTAGACTGTCAAAGGAGTCCATGATAAAAAAAAATAGTTAAGAATGAAAATAAACAAATAAGCATGATTTCCACTTGGGCTCTAGTGGTGGCCAATGCTAATTTCCAGCATTTAGTGATCTAGGCCCAGTGGTCTGGCCTTTCCTGAAACATGTACTAATGTCTCCATCACATTTCTTCTTTGTCTGTGCCTCCACATTGGCTCCCATAGGAAAAAGCAAAGAGGAAATATTTATGCAGACATTCCACAGCCATGGAAGCTCTGTGCCAGGCGCTACTCCCAAACCCAGAGAAGCAGCTTCTCTTCTCTGATGACACATACTGGAGCTGGAGCAAAAATTGGGTTCTTAAGAACATTATGGAATGTGCATTCCAGAGTCTATGTGGGCCCTGATGAAACAAAACTGATTAATGAAAATAAGTATTTCCAGGAAAGACAAATGAGAGCCGATTGACTTTTCCAAAGGATTCAAAGAAGTCTTTTCTTTAAAAATCACCTCCCTGTGTATATTCAAAATGTGCTTCTTTTGTCTTTCACTTTTCAGTGATATATCCGTTCCATCACAAGTGAGGTAGGTCTACTACCTATCAGCTAAAACTCTATCAGTCTAATAGTCTGTCCACTGTCCTGATGGAGGGGCTTACAGAAAGGACAGCATCAAAATTGGTAGAAGAACAAATTGAAGAATCGAATCTCCTTGGTAAGAAACTAGAAACTCGGCCCTGAAGCTTAAGGATTTAAGTATATGACAATCCCATTGATTTTTTTGTGGATTTAAAGCTGTAATGGTGAATTGTGTTTTTTTTTTTTTGTTTTCTTTTCACTGGGGAGATGGTATCTGTTATCTGTGTACAGAGGAATCTGTTTTCACCTTGATGCAAAAGGATTAATGTACTAAACAGTACTAGACTGTTCAAGAGGAGTGACTGATATAAATCTATTCAGCAAGGGTTCTTAAAATATTTTTGTGTCTAATAAAGGCCATTGAATTCCTCTCAGAATAATATTTGTAAAGGAATAAAATAAAATATGTAGAATTATATAAACAAGTTATATTGAAATAGTTATAAAAATGTTAGGAGTTCAAAATTAAGAAATTCTGCTTATGGAATGATGGAAAATGGTAGCCCCTCTTAGAATCCAGGGAGCAGTGGTTTCATCAATTGTAAATTTAGAGGAAAGGAAGAATGGAGAGTAGAAACTAGGGATATTTTACAGCTGTTTTATAATTATTTTACAATTTTCTATAGTAGCAACTAAGGATATTTTATAAATATCCTTTTCAAAAAATTAGCTGCAAGATACACTTTTAAGAAATTACCAAGTTAATCAATATATATACACCAAGAGTTCAGAGTTGCTTCAACAGACTATAAAAATAATAACTCTTGTTAATAATATAAATAATTAAAATTATTATATCACTAGACACTAAGTAGGTTTTTGACAAAATCCAATGCTCAATTCTATCAAAAACTCTAAAAAGCATAGGAATAGATGGATTTTCATTAATATGATAAATAATATCTATGTAAAACCAAAAGTAAACATTATATATGGGAGAAAAGTTAAAAGCCTTCCCAATAAGCTAAGGAGTTGGTCAAAGATACACATCATCATCAGTAATATTGAACATGATACTAGAAATACTAGCCATAGCAATAAGACAAGAAAGAGGAATAGAGGGATTAAATAGGAAAAGGGAGGGAATCCGTATGTATATGTATAGATATGGATAGGTGGTCTATACCTTTTTCTTTCATGGATGGTCAACTTGAGTAACCGCATGTTACAACTGCCTGTTGTCATTAGCCAGCATCAGGTCATAGGAACGAAACAGCCACTTTTCAAAGTCTGAATCAAATATAAACACCAAGTTGCTTCTTTGCCCCAAAACTGCCCCTACCAACAGACTCTCTCCCCACCGTAACTGATAAAGTATAATACATATATAGAGGAAAATTATTCACATCTAAAAAACTATGGTTAACATATATGAACAGGCATCTTTCAAAGGAAAAAATTCAAGATGTTACCAAATATATGAAATAAATTCTCCAAATTGCTAATAATTAGAGAAATGTTAATTAAAGCAATTTCCAGTTTCCATCTTATACCCATCAGACCAGCAAAGATGGTCAGACTAATCAAGATGACAAAAAGCAAAGTGACAAGTATCAGAGGGGCTACGAGGAACCAGGCACAGGAACGCCATGTTGGTGGAGTTGGGAATTGGTTTGGCCATTATGGAAAGCAACTTGGAATATGTCCTGCCCTCAAAGTTTCTTAAATGTATTTATCCTTTGATTCAATAATACCACTACTAGGGCTAACCCTAAAGCTATCAAAGAAAAGGGAAAAGGCACCACTAAGTACAATAATATTTATAGCAATTATTTTCATTATAGCCTACATAAAATGGAATCTGAAGGGGTGTTGTATTGATGAATGCTTAAACAAATTATGGTATGTGAATGTAATGGAATAGAATTGTGCTAAAATCAATAAAAAAACAAACAGATAAAACAGAGGCAACTTAGAAGATCTCATTGAACTGATGCAGTGGTTGAACAGAATTAGGAGAATAATTTATACCAGTGGTTCCCAAACTTTTTTGGCCTACCGCCCCCTTTCCAGAAAAAATATTACTTAGTGCCCCCCGGAAATTGATTTTTTAAATTTTAATAGCAATTAATAGGAAAGATAAATGCACCTGTGGCCATCACCACCCCCCTGGATCGCTGCAGCACCCACCAGGGGGTGGTGGCACCCACTTTATGAATCACTGATTTATACAATGACCATAACATAGAGAAAAACAATTTTCAATGACTTCAGAAATCTGAGCTAATGCAGTGATAAAGCATATACATATCCAAAAGGTGGAAGATTAAATATCACTTTCTTCCAGAAAAATGTTAACATTGAGATACAGAGAGAGATAGACATTTCTGGGCATGACAAATTCGGGGGGGGGGGAGTGTTGTTCTGCTGGAATATGAATGTTTATGATAAAGATTCTATTTTTGGTTTGGGGTTCTTGCCTACTAGGAACAATGGGAGATACTAGTTTTAAATGCATATAAAAATAAAGACATTTAAAAAATAAAAATGCATATTACCATCCTTAATAGAATCACTAACTTATTTTCTAAAAAACTATTTAAATAACCCAAATGCAAATAGAGTAAAGACCACAATGTGGGCTAATTATTCGCCATGCAATTTTGGGTGGGAGACTTTGATCACTTAACTTCATATTGAGTCAAACACTACTTATGACAAATTTGAAGCCAAAATGGAAAATGAAAAAGATCAACTTTCAAACTTTTCAGTCAAGCAGTTTTTAAAGGAAATGCTGACAGACCCACTGCTGGGTGCTTCTATGATAAACAGATGAGCCCTTCCTCATGTGTGCCTTAATTTCAGTTACACCCATTGGCCAGAACCTTTATGGGCCAAACCTTGCTTCTGAAAATGATAGGCAATGATGGAAAAATATGCCAGGAATAATAAGTTAGAGTACAGGCAGGACTCAAAAGGAAACCATTGATGTCAGATGTGAGCATGCCATTGTTTAAAGGGAGAAGGGCTTAGGAAAGATCATGTGTATGTGTGCGGGCCTGTGGTTTTCTGCATGTATAGATATATATATATATTTTCTAGGGAGAAGGGCTTATTTTTTGTCCTATGTGATCTTCATTATGATTCATCATTCATATTTATTTTAACGTTAAAACTGGTGGATCCACTCAGAAACTTAGTGGAACTATCTAGGTAAAGTGCTTGTTATTGTTGTTGTTTTAATACACAAGTAACATGTAAGCAATACTCACAGAATATAAAATCAGGCTCATATCATCTACTAGCGACACTGTCTATACAGCCTACTACCTCACTCATCTTGACTTATCCTGATGGCTAGTTCAAGTAACCACATGTCATAACTAACTCCCTGTTGTTACAAGCCAGCATCAGGGATTGGGAAGGAGACAGCAGCTTGCCTCAACCTCAGAATCAGACATAAATGCCAACTTTCCTTCTTTGCCCCCACAATTGTCCCCACCAACAACTCTTCCTTCTCCCCTCCCCAAAAAAATCCCTAATTATGGCCTGGACAGGAGTACAAACCCAGCAGTTCCCTTCAACAACCACACATGGGTAGACCAAAAGCCACATGTAAAGTTGCTGCATTCTTTGGAAAGCCCTGGTGTATTTAACGTAGCCAGAGTTTTATACTTATACCTCGTTCTTGAACTTGACATTTCTGGACTCGGCAAGCCTTTAAACAGGATGCTGTAACTTGTCATTTAGGTCAGCTCCCTTCAGAGCTGGGTTAACACTATTTTGCACTGCATTGGAATAGTTTTCAGTGTATACATACCTTTTTTCCCCTCATTTTTATTCCTTCCTCTAGCTGTATATTAACTTTTATTTTTTCTCAGGGAGTGTTACAGGCAACTGGTTCCTCTGTTGCGAAAAGGAAGTAACTCAGACTTCTCTGCCTCTTGGGCAAAAAAATATTGTAAGCCAGATTTCATCATCAACCTGCCAGGGGCTCTATTAATACAAGATGACTCCCCAAGAAACTCCTCTGTGAGTGAAAGCACATGTACCAAGCAGGGGATCAATAATAGGATCTTTATCTCTGTAAGACACAGAGAAGGCAACCTCCTTCCGAGACAGTGGCCAAAGTCTCTGACCCTGGAAAAAAGGACATGAAGTTTGTGCAATAGGAGGGAAAAGGTCAAGCCATGCACACAGCAGCAGGCATGGAGAGTCCTTTGAATATTATCGTCTTGTCCAACAATCACACAGCGAACTCTGTCCAAGCTCAGACCGGTATTTTGCAGAACCTCCATGAGCCAGGGTAGTTGGATCTATTAAGGAGAAAAAACAGTTTAGGTCTTTCTCAGAAGCTTGCCCTGGAAACGATGGTGGTTATTTTTCAGTCATGTCTGTCTCTTCATGACTCCATTTAGGATTTTCTTGGCCAAGATATTAGATTATTTGTCATTTCCTTCACCAGCTCATTTTACAGATGAGGAACTGAGGCAAACAGGGTTAAGTGACTTTCCCAGGGTCACCCAGCTTTTTAGTATCTGAGGCCAGATTTTAATTCAGAAGAAGGAAGACTGACTCCAGACCTGGCACTCTATCTAGCTGCCCCAAAAATACGAATCACTAGCAGAGGATGCTTTTCAAAGTTAGTGGATCTGTTATACACAGAGCTGTCCCCACACATCAGTCATTCTGGCTACATCAAGACACTCCAGGAAACCTATAACCCTAGAATACCTAAAATATCAGCAGTGCAATGAACTTCTCGGAGATAGATTTTTGCTTCAGAATGGCATCCACAGTTCCTATTTCAAATGAGATAATATTTGTAAATATATCTACTACGTACCAATAGTAGTGCTACCAAAACTACTATTGTAAAAGTGTGTACTAGGTGCCTGTGGCACTTAATAAATGCTTGTTAATTGATTATTCTGAAAATCAATTGAGAAGTGTTGTGATATAGTCAAGCGTGCTGATTTTGAGGTAAGTGGAGCCAATTTCCAATCCCAGTTCCACCACTTAGTCACTTAGGTGAAGCTAAATGATTCATAAACTCTCTGAGCCTTAGTTCCTCCATTTGTAAAATGAGGTGATATTACCTCTAATTTTACCTCTAAAGTCCTCTAATATTATTATTACCTCTAAAATCCTTCTTGCTCTAGATCTTTCATCCTATAAAGTTCCTGTCTACAATGTGTCTGCTTGAACTTCTAGGAAAATGGCAAAGTAACTGGTTGATCCTCAGGAAAACTCATCCCTACAATCTGAAAATAATAAGAAACATACCAAATAAATCAATTTCTAAAACAAGAAAAGATAGGAAAGAGATTAGCATAACAATGTCTTATGGAATGAAAGCAAAGGGAATCATAGTTCTCCTGGAAAAGCACAACAAATTAAGAATTCTTTAAAATTATATTGTAGGAATTGTTTAATGTGTAAAAGCAATGGAAACAGGGACAGTGAGATGACTCAGTACATAGAGAGCCAGGTCCTGGGTTTAAGGTTGTTTCAGATGCTTCCTAGATGTATGACTCTGGGCAAGTCACTTAGTCACACTTTCCCATCCCTTTATCACCTTGGAACTGATACTTAGTGTTGATTCTAAGACAGAGGGTAACGATATTCAAAAATTATAATGTGTTGCTTTTTGTACACTTTACATTAAGTTATTTATATACACGATATGTCTCCATTGCAGAACATAAGGCAGAGACTTTTTCAACTTTGCCTTTGTACTCCCTAGCATCTAGCCCAGTTCTAGGCATAGAGTGGTTTATAAACATTGGCTGGATTAAAATGAAGAGGAATTTTGCTCTATTTGCAAAGCAGCCTTTTCTATTATTGGTTCTAATTATTATAAAGTTCTTTCTTTTATTGAATCATACCAAGACTCCCCATAACTTCCAAGCAGGGATTCTGGTGCTTCCTTCTGGAGCAACCAAGAATGTGACTACTCTCTCTTCTACAAGAAAGATTTCATGCCTCCTCTTAAATCAATCTTCTTATCTGAGATAAAGAGCCCCATTGATTTCAATTCTTCATGTGGTTTTCAGACGCCTTACTTTTCTGATCACTTTCTCATTGTTTTGAGAGTGTGAAGCAAAGAACTGGACATGTATTCCATTTGTGGCTACTCTAACCCTGAGTTTCCAGAAGCAACTAAGAAGCAGTGTGGCATAGTGGAAGGAATCCCAGACCTAGAAACAAGAAGAACTGAGTTTGAGCCACCCCTCAGATGTTTACCATCTTTGTTACCCCACACAAGCCATTTATCCTGTTTAGGCTGGAGTTTCCTCATCTACAACATGAAGGGGTTGAACTCAGTAACCTCTAAGGTCTTATCCCGCCAACTGGCACGATCCAAGAGCAGAACTAATACTTTCTCTGGATACTTTAGTTCCATTACCACCTTTAATTGCATTAGGTTTTTGGGTTTTGGTTTTGTTTTTAAGCAACCCTGTCGGATCATTGACTTATATTTGTGGTCAGTTGAGAGCAGCAGTTTTTGTTTTGTTTTTCCCCATGAACCGCTGTCAACCCGTAACAACAAATGTGTGAGGCAGCCTGATTTTTAAGGTCAAAGTGGCCATTAGCAAACCTCGGCAAGTTTATAAGTGAATTTCAGGAAAATTTACCATGGCATTTAAAGTGACTTTTGAATTGCTATATGATAAATTGCATATATCTGTTTGACAATGGTGTGATAAGGAGGAGGAAGATGGCAGACTCTGTTTTGAATTCTTTTGAAGACCAGCATAAGTGAAAAAGCCACATTATTGCAACCATTTTTATTTGGGGGAAATCTATATCAATAACTTTAAATGAAAACAGTTCCACAAATATTTACTAGGAAAACCTGAAACACATGTGAAACATTTCAGTAAGCTCCATTCACCAAGCAATTGTTTATTTTGTTCAACTCAACACAGCTACACTGGGACCGGAGCCAAGGCTGAGAAGGTTGTTGAACAAATCCCAGGGTGTCTTTCCTGTTACACTTTGCAACCCTGTTATAGATGTTTATTACCACTATCTCCCTCACCCTGCTCATGGTTTGCCCCTCATGAGGCAAAGTTACACTTCATTTTTGATCTCTTGTCAACAGACAAATATTTTGATAATGTGCTGAGGTCAGGAAGCGATTTACTATGGTGCGTTTGAGATGCAAAGAAATGACTCTTCACTGCCCTACTGAGCCAGGAAAGACAACAGCACGCTAAAAATATTGCTAATACAAACATAACACCAATATTTGTAAAAAACTGTGATTGGGATCACAGGAAACAGGATCTGACTTCATCCCCTGAAATGTCATTAATTCATTACAATGAGTTAAACAGTTGTAGTAATTTAATGTTGGGATTTCCATCCTGAGAAAATATACCTCTCTGAAGGATATATGCATTTTTTCTATGTGAAATTCCCATGACGTGTTCTTTACACAGTCTATTAATCTAAGTGTGAAGAAAATATTAAGATTTACCATATTGGTTGCAGAATCATGCCAACCCTGTTAAAAGGCTTGGCTTGTTGATATATCATCAGTTATTGAAAGAAAAGAATTTCTCTGAAAGGTCTGCTTCCTACATAAAAACAGCTTTTTATCCACCCACTGTTACTTTCCTTCTTCAATCTTTTTTTTTTTTATATATATACTTTCCTTTGAGAACATGGGATCTCTGATGCTCTCATGCCCCTGGTGAGCTCACTGTCCAATTACCTATCATCGCCCAGCTGTGCTTCACACCCTGGACTCAGATTTAGAGGCTTCAAAATTCACTTCCAGCACAGTTCAAATAGAATGGGTCAAAGGGACACATCACGGGTAATTCTAAGCACACAGATGTTCAACAGAGACAAGTTTAGATCTGAGCTTGGAAATAGCATCACATTTGTAATCCCAGCACACTGTGGCCTTTAATAACAGAAAAGCCATTAAAAAAAAAAAACTAAGTATATGTTCACCTGTTTGTTCTGGCCTGTAATATCTAAATCCACTTAGAGATATTTTTTCTCCAAGAGCATCACAATTTTATCCTGGCCCAGTGGCCATATGCTGCTTTACTGGACTCTTAGGATAAGCCTAAAAATGAATTAGCTAGAGAACCAACGGGACTTCCATATTGTGTTCTATTCACAACTTCTGGTAAAATTTCACACTCCATAAAATGTCTTTGGGAAATTTAGAAAATTAAATTAAATCACAGAGTCAAAAAAAGGAACATGATTTGGACTGATATTTACAATTACTGGAGAACAATGCAATGGTTCTTTTTGACAGAGTGATGAAAAACAAAAATAATAGAGAGCTCTTGCCAAATAAGCTTTAAAGCACAGACTAATCTGGAACCTTCATAAAGAAACAATCAAGTACCCACTCAAAATCATAAATAGATACTCATTATTTTCAGCTCATACTCATATTTTTTCATTTCATACTCATACTTAATTCAGCCTTGAATCCACTCAGGAACCCTGAAGAAATTACTATCTTAACTGTCATCTCCAGTTCTTTAGTGAATATGGAGTTCTTACTTTGAGAAATGGAGTTTCTAGGATTGAAGCATTTAATTTATTAAGTTACTCAGAAAAAATTGTAGCCCATTTCTTCACAGAAGCAATTCAGTGGTGCAGTGGCTAGAGCACCAAGTCTGGAGTCAAGGAGACCTGAATTCAAATTCAACCCTGGACCCTTACTAGTTTTGTGATCTTGGTCACATAATCCTATTTGCCTCAGTTTCCTCATCTGTAAAATGTAGAAGGAAATGTCAAATCACTCCAATATTGTGAGAAAACTTTAAGTGGGATCACAAGAAGTCAGACATGAATGAACAACAACAACATTTCTTCTCAATTCACTGAGCTAGATGAGAATTGTTCTACAATGATTCTGTAAAATGTTGTTTATGGAAAAACCAGTAGAAACAGAACCCAGTGCTTGACAACACAGATATTTTAAAGCTAAGTAATTTGAATATCAAACAAACTTGCCTTATGGAGATCTGATTAATATAAAACAGCAAAGAACATATACATCTCTGATGGAAATGTTTGCAAAATTTTGATTACTATGCCTTTGCCATCATGACCTTCAAAAGTCCTTTCTTTGAATTAACAAAAATGACATTAAAAATATGAAAGAGATAATACAGAAAAGGGAAAGAGAAAATGCAGAAAAGAAAGAGTAAAAAGCATTCTTATCTCAATATTTCTTGAATTTGTGATTTTTGTCAGGGTAATTGATCCTGCCAAGGACTCAGATCACCATTCTCCACCTCCCAACACTCTATACACATGCCTCATTAGATGGTCTTCATGAATTGCTCTAGCTGAAAAAAAAATCATCATCTAACAACCACATTTCTGGTGATTAGCCTTTTGAAACATGGGTTAGACAGTCCTTACATATTAAACAGAGTCCATGACTGGAGCTATACTTATAACCTTTCTCTCTTGGTAGGACCAGCTACAGCTTGTCTTCCATTATCCTAATGTTCCATATAGGGTCCAAATTCACCCCTATATGTCATAAAGAAGTAACAGGGGGGCAGCTGGGTAGCTCAGCGGATTAAGAGCCAGGCCTAGAGATGGGACATCCTAGGTTCAAATCTGGCCTCAGACACTTTCCAGCTGTGTGACCCTGGGCAAGTCACTTGACTTCCATTGCCTAGCCCTTACCACTCTTCTGCCTTGGAGCCAATACACAGTGATGACTCCAAGACAGAAGGTAAGGGTTTTTAAAAAAATAAAGAAGTAACAGTAAACCCTAAGGGGAGAGGTAGAGTTATAGGCAATTTTATAGATTAGCCTTAAAACCTCAAAGATCTTTTTTGAAAATATGCAAATAAAACAAACAAAATAACGGGCTAGAATGTCTCCCCTCTCTTCAAGAAATAGTTAAAGCAAGAATTGTTAAGCTCTTTTGTATCATGGACCCTTGACAGTTAAGTGAAAACTATGAATTACTTCTTAAAATGTCTTTAAATAGATTAAGCAAAATATATAATTACAATGAAAACAAATTATGTTATGAGTTATAAAACTATTTTTATTTTTATGTCTTTTAATTTTTTATTTTCTAGAAAAAATTTTTCCATGGTTACATAATTCATGTTCTTGATCTCTCTCCCCCCATCCCCCAGTAGTCAATGTACATTTCCACTAGTTTCTTCATGTGTCAACAATCAAGCCCTATTTCCATATTATTGATAATTGTTCTAGGGTGGTCATTAAGAGTCTACATCCAAATCGTGTCTGCATCAACCCATGGGATCAAGCAATTGTTTTTCTTCTGTGTTTCCACTTCTGTAGTTCTTCCTCTGGATGTGGGTAGCGTTCTTTTCCATAAATCCCTCAGAATTGTCCTGGGTCATTGTATTGCTGCTAGTACAGAAGTCAATTACATTCGATTTTACCACAGTGTATTGGTCTCTGTGTACAATGTTCCTCTGGCTCTGCTCCTTTCACTCTGCATCAATTCCTGGAGGTCTTTCCAGTTCACATGGAATTCCTCCAGTTTATTATTCCTTTGAGCACAATAGTATTCTATCACCAGCAAATACTATGATTTGTTCAGCCATTCCCCAATTGATGGGCATTCTCTCATTTTCCAGTTTTTTGCCACCACAAAGAGCATGGCTATAAATATTTTTGTACATGTCTTTTTCCCTATGATCTCTTTAGAAAAGTTGCAGGATACAGAACAAATGCACATAAATGCACATAAATCATCAACATTTCTATATATTTCCAACATAGCACAGCAGCAAGAATTAGAAAGAGAAACACCATTTAAAATCGCCCTAGCCAATATAAAATACTTAGGAATCTATCTACCAAAACAAACACAGGAATTATATGAACACAATTACAAAACACTTTCCAAACAATTAAAACCAGATCTAAACAACTGGAAAAACTTTGATTGCTCATGGGTAGGATGAGCTAACATAATAAAAATGATCATTCTACCCAAATTAATTTAGTTATTATCCAACTACAAAGAAACTTTTTTATAGAATTAGAAAAAACTATAACAAAGCTCTTTTGGAAGAACAAAAGATCAAGACTATCAAGGGAAATAATGAAAAAAAAACGTGAAGAAAGGTGGCCTAGCAATACCAGATATTAAACTATTCTATAAAACAGCAGTCATCAAAACAATATGGTACTGGCTAAGAGACAGAAGGGAGGATCAGTGGAATAGACTTGGGGTAAGTAACATCACTAAGACAGTGTATGATAAACCCAAAGAGCCCAACTTTTGGGACAAAAATCCACTATTTGACAAAAAACTGCTGGGAAAATTGAAAAACAATATGGGAGAGATTAGGTTTAGATCAACATTTCACACCCTACACCAAGATAAATTCAGAATGGGTGAATGATTTGAATATAAAGAAGGAAACTATAAGAAAATTAGTCGAACACAGAATAGTATATTTGTCAGATCTCTGGGAAAGGAAAGATTTTAAAACCAAGCAAGAGTTGGAAAAAATTACAAAATATAAAATAAATAATTTTGATTACATTAAATTAAAAAGGTTTTGTATAAACAAAAACAGTGCAACTAAAATCAGAAGGGAAACAACAAACTGGGAAAAAAATCTTTATAACAAAAAATTCTGACAGAGGTCTAATTACTCAAATATACAAGGAGCTAAATCAATTGTATAAAAAATCAAGCCATTCCCCAATTGATAAATGGGCAAGGGACATGACTAGGCAATTTTCAGATAAAGAAATCAAAAGAATCAATAAGCACATGAGAAAGTGTTCCAAATCTCTAATAATTAGAGAAATGCAAATCAAAACAACTCTGAGATATCACCTCACACCTAGCAGATTGGCTAAAATGACAGCAGGGGAGAGTAATGAATGTTGGAGGGGATGTATGTGGCAAAATTTGGACATTAAACACTGCTGGTGGAGTTGTGAATTGATCCAACCATTCTGGATGGCAATTTGGAAGTATGCCCAAATAGTGATAAAAGAATGCCTGCCCTTTCATCCAGCCATACCATTGTTGGGTTTGTATCCCAAAGAGATCATTAAAATATTTTTAAAAACAAATTCCTAGATCCCAGGTTAAGAACCTCCAACAACTTGTTCATTTTTAATCTTTTTTTTATTAAAAAAAACATTATTGACAGTTCTGTCCCCTGTGATATGACCAGAAGAAAAGGTAAGTTATAAATGTTTGGTTTATTATTCTTTTCTCTATCTGACTTCATTCACAATCCTCATTTCCAAGAGAAAAACTCATTAATAGAATGAATCTTTTTTTAAAGCTACTTTTTAAAAATGAAAAGGCAATTAAATGACTCAGTGGTTAAGAAAGGAAGAAAAGGAGATAAGAAGCAAGAGGCAAAAGTATTGTTCTATGTAAGATGAAGGCCCTGAAATGGCCTAGAGGGAATAGAAACTCAGGGGATGTGAGAAAAATACATTTTGGCAAGCAGTAGATGTGAAACAGAAAGGAACTTCTTACAGAGGAAGGAAGGATCCACTCCTGAAGGTACCATCAAAGCCTTTGGAGGCGGCTAGATTTAATATAAAGGATAGTTAATACCCCCTAAATATAGAGCTATAGCATGTCTTCTTCCATTTGAGCTGGACAGAAAGTTTACAAGCATTGGAGCACCCTATTATAATTTACCTTTTAATATTTATCATTGTCAAATAATGCCAATAAATTTCAAGGAGTAGAAATATTATGTCAGTAACTAGTGATTTATTTTTATTGCACTGGCAAATATGTAAAGGCAAGTGAGTCTAAGCAAAAGCATATGGAGGATGGAGTAGAAGGGGAAGGGAATGTACAAACGAACATTTGTTGTTGTTGTTTAGACATTTCGGTCACATCCAGATTTTTTTGATCCTATTTGGGATTTTCCTGGCAAAGATATTGTAGTGGTTTTCCATTTCCTTATAGAAGAGGAGCCTTAAATAAACAGAGATAAGTGGCTTGCCCAGGGAAACACAGTCAGTAAATATCTGGGGCTAGATTTGAACTAAAGTCTTCCTGATTCCAGAACCAGCACTCTATCAATGGGCTACCTACCTTCCCCAAATGAACATACCAGTGTTTTATTTATACTTCTGTGATGGTAAAAGTCAATCTAAACTAGAGGAAATTCTTCAGGATTAGAAATATGGTTCTTATGTTTCATCGTCATGGTCTGGTTCAATAATGACCTTATTCCATTTTTAATGGCATTTCTGAGGAGATAAAGAAGGTATATTCAAGTTAGAACATTTTAGATCATAAAGTTTTCGGAATCATTTGAGGGCCAGTCTCTAATATGAGGAGGAAAACTTCCTATAATATCAAACTTCCTTCATCCTTGAGAAAATTGAAAGTAAAAGAAATAACAAATGACTACAAGGGGTGGAGGTAACATTGAAGGCAAATGAAATATTTAATAGATTTGTAATTTATGAATTATTTTTGACCAGATTTTGAAGAAAGATCAGATGTGGCAGTACTGTCAAGATTTAATTCACTACAAAGTTGGTTTGATTTTTTTTTATCCCATGCAAATCAACTGCCTGGGAATTTGAAAATGAACTGCTGAATTCAATGAGACAAAAAGCTAGCTTGTGGGTGAGTAATTTTTTTTAAATCCAGTTGTTTGGTGAATTTAACTTACTTTTTACATTCCCTCCCTTCCAGTCATTTTGAGTTTATGATGAAAATAATAACTGAAATAGACATGTGGCATTACAAAATTTACAAAATATTTTTCTAACAAACCTACTACATTACAAATCTAATAGGGTTCAAAACTTTAGAGTTCTTTTAAGACTTAGAACATCACCAAAGCTGAACCCCTATAAAATAAAGACACAAATTTTGTTTTTCTCAATTAGAGATCTAATAGCAACCAGTTAGAATAGGACAATAGGGCAAATTATCAAATCTTTAACACATATACAAATTAAATACAAGTTACATTTTTAAGCACATGGAGTAATAGGGAAAACATAAACTCAATGATAAATATACACAACTACCAGAAATTATTTCTATACAATGAAAATAGAATCCTTATTAATAATTGAAAAGTACATAATTATTCCTGGGAAGAGGATTATAATGGACTACATATGTCCTTCTTTCCATGCCCCATAAAACTTTGTGGAATTCCCACTGGGAAAAGGAGAGAAAGAACAGAGACAGAGACAGACAGAGAGGGATACTTAGAAAGAATCCTGTGACTCATATGCATCACTGGCAGGTTATTCTACTTTCCTTTACTCCATTTGAAAAATTAGAAAAGGCTAGGTTCCCACACTGCCAATTCCAAGGAAGGGTTATGGGTACCATTTCTCTAACAGCATTACTTACACAAGATATCCTAAAAATCTTTTTTTTCTTTTTCTTTTTTTTTAATATTTTACCATAGTTATATGTTTCATGTTCTTTCCCTCTCTCCCAAACTCCCCCTACCCCATCCCCACCCCAGACAAAACACAATTCCATTGCGTTTTGCATGTATCACTTCACTGATGAAGACCACACCTAATTCCATATTATTGATAGTTGGACTGGAGTTATCATTTAGTGTCTACATCCCCAATAATATCCCCATCGGCCCATGTGTTCAAGCAGTTGTTTTTATTCTGTGTTTCTCCTTCCACAGTTCTTCCTCTGAATGTAGCTAGTTTTCTTTCTCATAAGTCCCTCAGCCTTGCTCTGGATACTTTCATTGCTGCTAGTAGAGAAGTCCGTTATGTTTGATTGTACCATAGTGTATCAGTCTCTGTATAAAAAGAAATAGAAATCTTTTCCGGGTTAAGATGGCGGCAGAGTAAAAAGTAGCTCTTAACCTCTCCTGACCAAAACATATAAGACTCCTCAAGGAGACATAAAAACAAACCCAGTCGAACGGAGGGACCCCACAACAGGGTGCAGTGTGGAAAGTACGTGGAATCGGGACATTTCCATGCTATAAAGGGGTGAAAAAGCTCTCACTAAATTGCAGGCTGAGCAACCACCCTCCCACCCCCTCCATACACACCACCTATAATGCCAAAGCCAGCTAAAAAGAAATAGAGCAAGTTTGGGGCACAGATTGAGTCATTAGCAGGTCCAGGGCCTGTTCCTGAGAGCAGCAAGATTTAGGACCCCAAAAAACTAAAGAACACACACGGACTCAGAGCACAGGCACAGAGCTTAGGCACAGGCGGAGGCACAGGTGGAGGCAGACACAGGCACGTGCCTGAGCTTGAGCAAAGGCTCTGAAACCCTGAGTGGGGAACCAGCGCAGACTGGTATACAACTGTGGAAGCAGTGCCCTGTGACTTGTAAAGGAACCTCCAGCAGAGGACCAAGGAAGAGGGTCCACCAGGGGGCTTGACCTTGAGAAAAACCAGAACTCAGACCCAAAAGACTGCAGACAGACCCTGAGCACAAGGATAAAGCTGAGAAGCTGCTGGGATAACAATGGCTACCCAGAATCAGGAAGCTCAGACGAGAAAGATTAACAAGAAAAAGAAATCTTTAACACTCAACAACTTTTACACAGAGAAAATCCAGAAAACCAAGCAAATAGAGGGGGAGAACAAACAAGCATCCGGACCCTCCCAAAATAATAATGAAAACTGGTCACAAGCTCTTGAAAAGTTCAAAACTGAGATGACGAGAAAGATGGAAAAGATTTGGTTAGAGAAATGGGAAAGAGCTCAAAAGGAAATCAGGCAAGAAAATAACAGCTCAAAAGGCAGAATTTTGCAATCGGGGAGTGAGGCTCAGAAATCAAATGAACTGATAAGCAAAGTGAACACCAGAAATGACCAGATTGAAAAGGAACACCAAAAGATCATAGCCGAAAACCAAAAGATCACAGCCGAAAACCAAAAGATTATAGCCGAAAACCAGTCCCTAAAGACTAGAATTGAGCAATTAGAAGTTAATGATCTCTCTAGACAGCAACAACAAAACAAAGACAAAAGACTGAAAAATAGAAGGAAACATAAATATCTCAATGAGAAAGTGACAGACCAAGAAAACCGGTCTAAAAGAGACAATTTGAGAATCATTGATCTTTCTGAAAAAGCAGAAATTAATAGAAACCTGGAGTCCATACTAAAAGGAATTGTTTAGCAAAATTGTCCTGAAGTCCTACAACAAGAGGGCAATATAGACATTGAAAGGATCCATAGAACACCCGCGACATTCGATCCAGAGAAGAAAACGCTCAGGAATATAATTGCCAAATTCAAGAGTTTCCAAGCAAAAGAAAAAATCTTACAAGAAGCCAGAAAGAGACAATTCAAATATCAAGGAGCACCAATCAGGATCACGCAGGATCTGGCAGCCTCCATGCTAAAAGATCGCAAGGCTTGGAATACGATATTCAGAAAGGCAAGAGAGCTGGGCCTGCAACCACAGATCAACTACCCATCAAAATTGACTATATATTTCCAGGGGAAAGTATGGGCATTCAACAAAATTGAAGAATTCCAGGTATTTGCACAGAAAAGACCAGGGCTAAATGGAAAATTTGATATCCAACCACAAAAATCCAGAGAAACATGAAAAGGTAAATAAAATACAGAGGGGAAAGAAAGAAAACTTATAATTTTTAAATTTGCTTTTTTAAGGGCCTCAGTGAGATCTAATTATCTATATTCCTATTTAGAGAAATGTTATGTATAATTCTCTGTAGTGAACTCTATTCACTATTATAGTATTCACTATTATAGTAATCAGAAGAATAATTCACAGGGAGAGGGTGGAATACAAAATGGTCTAAGATGATATGGGAGGTGGGAAAGTTGGGGGTAAATAGTAGAGGACACCAAGAGAAACTTGAGTGAATAAGAAAAATTGGATATTTTATTACACACAAAGAGGGCATGGGAAGGAGAGGGGACAAATACTATTATGAGAAGAAGAGGAAGAGAGCATTAAGAGGTAATATTTAAACCTTACTCTCAGTGTAATCAACCCGGAGAGGGAAGAGTAGCTATACTATCCAATGGGATATAAAACTCTTATCTAACCCTACTGAGAAAGTCAGAAGGGATAAACAAAGGGGAGCAGGGGAGTGGGGAGGTCAAAAAATGGGAGGGGAGAAGAAGAGGGAGGAAATTCATTAGGCCTTTAAAAACAAAAAGAGGGGAATAATAAGGGAGGGGGTAGAAAGGGAAGTTAGTCAAGGGAGGGGAAAAGGGATAGGGTCTTATTGGCAAACCACTAGTTTAAAAGGAAATAGTTTAAGGAGAAGGGGTAGGAATAGGGGAGGATACGAAAATGTCAGCAAATGCACAACTGATGATTATAACTCTGAATGTGAATGGGATGAACTCGCTCATAAAATGGAAGCAAATAGCAGAGTGGATTAGAGACCAAAATCCTACCATATGTTGTCTACAAGAAACACATATGAGACGGGTGGACATACACAAGTTTAAGGTTCAGGGCTTGAGCAAAATCTTTTGGGCGTCAAATGAGAAAAAGAAGGCAGGAGTGGCTATTATGATTTCTGACAAAGCCAAAGTAAAAATAAATCTGATTAAAAAAGACAGGGAAGGTCATTACATCCTGATTAAAGGCAGTATAAACAATGAGGAAATAACACTACTCGATATATATGCACTAAATGGTATAGCATCCAGATTCATAAAGGAGAAACTGGAAGAGCTCAAGAAGGAAATAGATAGTAAAACCATACTAGTGGGAGATCTAAATATTCCTCTTTCAGATCTAGATAAATCAAACCAAAAAATAAATAAGAAAGAGGTAAAAGAGGTGAATGAAGTACTAGAAAAATTAGACTTAATTGATATGTGGAGAAAAATAAATAGGGACAAAAAGGTATACACCTTCTTTTCAGCTGCACATGGTACACTCACAAAGATTGACCATGTAATAGGGCATAGAATCATGGCAAACAAATGCAAAAGAGCAGATATAATGAATGTAACCTTCTCAGATCATAATGCAATAAAAATAATAATTAGTAAGGGCACCTGGACAGGCAAATAAAAAACCAATTGGAAATTAAACAATATGATACTCCAAAACCAATTTGTCAAAGAAGAAATCATAGAAACCATCAACAATTTCATTGAAGAGAATGACAATGATGAAACATCCTACCAAATTCTGTGGAATGCAGCCAAGGCAGTTCTCAGGGGGAAATTTATACCCTTGAGTGCATATATTACAAAATTAAGGAGGGCAAAGAGCAATGAATTGGGCATGCGACTCAAAAATTAGAAAGAGAGCAAATTAAAAACCCCCAGATGAAAACTAAATTAGAAATACTAAAAATTAAGGGAGAAATTAATAAAATTGAAAGTAAAAGAACTATTGAATTAATAAATAAGACTAGAAGCTGGTATTTTGGAAAAAGAGATAAAATAGAGAAAGTACTGGTCAATCTAATTAAAAAAAAGGAAAGAAGAAAACCAAATTGACAATATTAAAGATGAAAAGGGAGACCTCACCTCTAAAGAAGGGAAAATCAAGGCAATCATTAGGAACTATTTTGCCCAATTATACGGCAACAAATATAAAAATTTAGGAGATATGGATGAATATTTACAAAAATATAAATTGCCTAGATTAACAGCAGAAGAAATAGAATACCTAAATAATCCCATATCAGAAA
>NC_058135.1:102570971-102592290 GCF_016433145.1 Gracilinanus agilis
TGGGTTTGTACCCCAAAGAGATCATAGATAAACAGACTTGTACGAAAATATTCATAGCTGCGCTTTTTGTGGTGGCAACAAATTGGAAAAGGAGGGTATGTCCTTCAATTGGGGAATGGCTGAACAAACTGTGGTATATGCGGGTGATGGAATACTATTGTGCTAAAAGGAATAATAAACTGGAGAAGTTCCAGGCGAACTGGAGAGACCTCCGGGAACTGATGCAGAGCGAAAGGAGCAGAGCCAGAAGAACTCTATACACAGAGACTGACATTCTGTGGTAAAATCGAATGTAATGGACCTCTGTTCCAGCAGCAATGCAATGACCCAGGACAATTCTGAGGGATTTATGGTAAAGATGCTGCCCACATTCAGAGGAGGGACTGCAGGAGAGGAAACATATAAGAAAAACAACTGCTTGAACACATGGGTTGGGGTGGACATGATTGGGGATGTGGACTCGAAACTACCACACCAATGCAACTACCAACAATTTGGAAATTGGTCTTGATCAAAGACACATGACAAAACTAGTGGAAATGCGCATGGGTAGGGGGGGTGCGGGGGGGGGGTTGAAGGGGAAAGGAGGAGCATGAATCATGTAACCATGTTAAAAATGAATATTAATAAATGTAAAAAAAAATAAAGGTTTCTAGCTACAGACTATAGCTTAAACCAAAAAAAAAAAAACAAAAAAAAAAACACTATGGTATATTAATATAATGCAATATTATTGTGTAGTAGGATATGATAACTATTGAAGGAGGCTAAGCCAGATAACATCATCTCCATTTACTTTTAACAATCCATCAGTGAACATTAATTAGACTTCTACTATATGCCAGGCCCTATACAAGGCACCAGAGAGAGTAAAATAATCCCTCATTTCAAAAGATGAAGAAAACCAAAGCTTCTAATGTCAAAAATGGTTATTCTTGGCTTCCCTCATAATAAAAATGATTCTATCCTGCCGTGGCTTTGTCTTCCTTATGGAAAATCTTGAACCCCTGGAACTGCATTGCCCAAAATTCCTTTCTGTATTACTCACAATTCCTTTTGCCTTTCGTATACATACGTCACTCCCTCTCTCTTCCACGTGAATTGAGTGGTGAACGCTCCCTGTGTTCTCTAGCTCTCTAGTTAAATATGAATAAATCTTTATAAATATTATACTTTGGAAATATTGAATAATAACTTTGAAATATACACTTGCCTCTTATCTTGTCTGCACAATGATGACTCTAATGAAGTGGCCAACTAGCATTTTAACAAACTAGGACAGATTCGTATGTGCTCATGCAGACTAAAATAAGCAAAGAATGATAATAGCTAACACTGATGAAGAGTTTGCTACATGCCAATTATACTAAGTGCTTTATAATTATTATCTCATTTGATCCTCCAAAGTAGCACCTACTTACTGTTATTATTATCCCAAGATGAAGAACCCTGGACAAAGAGAGACTAAGTGATTTACCCAGGGACAACAAACTAGTAAGTACAATATAAGTGAAAAGGTCACTAAAAAGGAAGTTAAACTAACAAACTAATGAAGGTCCCAAAGAACAGATAATGAATGATACATGCCTTCTTCCTCCTTCCTCCAGGGCAAGAAGTGAGGGGCTACTAGGATAGAATTGTGTGTATTTATATTATCAGTTGGACATACTCTGTCAGAAATGGTTACTAAATTGGATACTTTTTGCTTGTCACTTGGGATCATTCAGTTTGGTGGAAGAGTTATTGTTTCTTGTTACAGAAATGACTGGTATAAAGACCAAAGGCATCACAGGGCAGTTAGGTGGCTCAGTGGATTGAGAGTCAGGTCTAGAGATTCAAATCTGACCTCAGATACTTCCTAACTTGTGACCCTTGGTGGTGAACCTTTTAGAGATTGAGTGCCCAAACTGCAACACTTATGCCACATGTGAGCCCCCAACCTTACCCCAGACAAGGAAGGGAGGAAACACTCCCATTGAGATGCTGGGCAGAGGGGCAGGTGAGGTGAGAAATGTCCTCAGGCTTGGTGGAGAGGGGCAGGAGAGCAGCCCCCTCTGGCACACATGCCATAGGTTCACCAAACAGCTCTAGGCAATTCACTTAAACTCTATTGCCTAGCCCTTACCATTCTTCTGCCTTCTAACCACAACACAGTATTAATTCTTTTTTTTTTTTTTTTTATTAAACCCTTAACTTCTGTGTATTGGCTCCTTGGTGGAAGAGTGGTAAGGGTGGGCAATGGGGGTCAAGTGACTTGCCCAGGGTCACACAGCTGGGAAGTGTCTGAGGGCAGATTTGAACCCAGGACCTCCCGTCTCTAGGCCTGACTCTCAATCCACTGAGCTACACAGCTGCCCCCTCCCCACCATATTAATTCTTAAGACAGAAGGTAAAATTTTAAAAAGGCCAAAGACATCAGTAACACACAAAATAAATGAAATAAAAGGTAATACCACCTCCAATATTTACCTCAGCAGGCTGTCATGAAGCCCAAATGAGACAAGGCTCTTTGCTAACTTCCAAGTGCTAATAAATGGCAGGATATAGAGCATCTGTTATATTGGTAGAGGAAGATAAAAACAGGAGCATTTGTAATGTGGGGATCCCTAAGATGATGGAGAGAATATGAAGTTGTGGGAAGAATGTGAAAAGAGGGAAGAGGCTATCTAGAAATTTTTCTGAATCTTTTTTCATTTAAATTTATGTTCCATATGGTATCATTCTAGCAAGTTTATACATATAGATATTAAATGTTACACACATTCATAATAATAAATGTTATACACAAAACAATTGTGTCTTCTACCTCATGATGATTTGTGGGGAATTTGTTAAATGCATAACACTTTGAAATAAAAGCTGCATATTATTCAGAAATCATTTTCTTTCTATACCTTGTAGGATTTCTTTAAATAAAGTTACTATCAATAAAGAGAAAATGCTAAAATACTGTTAAAGGTTGGAATTAAATGAAATATGTCCTCTTACCCCTCCCCACAAGCCAAATATCCCAAAGAGGCTTCCAAGCTCATTCTGCAGCTGGGGTACACCACATTCCGTCACCCAGCACCCTAGAGGACTCCATAAATGATTTTGTGGCTCTAAGCCAACAGCAGAGCTTAAGCCAATAATTCAATGACTACCTCGGGAAGCATGTCAAGGAAATGTTTGAGATCCACTGGTTTCATTTTTAGCCCGACCAAAATCCTTCTACCCCAATTCATAGAGAGATTAATTGTTGTATACATAGGAACATGGTAAATGGATCCAAAATGAAATTAAATTCAGAAGGAAATAGAAGCAATCAACGTGGGGAAAGACTCCAGAACACATTGTGTATGCCTTTCTATTTTCAACACCCAGCCCACATTTCTATGTGTTTTGCCCAGGCACAGGCAATGCTATACTGTTTTTACTCAGTAATATTTTTTTAAACCTAGACAATATAAAAAATTCATTTTATTGAATGCAAGGCCTCTCATTTCCCTCATTTTAGACATAGTTGTATCTCCTGGAGCCTAATTTCATAGCTCACCAAAGGTACCAGAATCTTAGACATTTTTTGCAGTCTCACTATTTAAATACAAGATGGGTTGGGAACATCCATCTTTTTATAAATGTCCCTGTTGTTTCCTTGTTTCCTCTAAGGCACTTTCCTAATGGATGTCTTCCCACGGATACATAGAGCATCACATGATGTTTTGAAACCTTCTAATACATTTTTTATAGCTTACAGTACCTGACACCCATAGTACTAAGGACCTCAAACTGAGATAGTAGACTCAAGACAAATTCCTTCTTCTCCCTTGAATGGAATCCTGCCATATTGGGTAAGGAGGAGTGAATGACTTCATAGTACATACATAGAGCTAGAAAGAATGTTAGAGCTACGACTGATTGCTGAAAGGTTAAAATTGATAGTGCATTACACCATGTTAGGTCAACACACACAGTTGCCAGCCAAGAATCAAGACTCACTAGGTGAGTAGGTAGCAGTCTCCTCTGTGAGTGAGTCTCAACAATACTAATTGAATGTGGGGGCCAACTTTATAGTACTGGAAATTTCTTTCTAAAGGTGACTCAATTGAGCCACTACCAACATTTAAATCTGGGATGATTCACAGAGGGAGTCCAACATTTTTCACACAGTCAAATAAACTCATTTCAGTTAGTGTGAGGTACAGCCCAAGAAAGCCCTTAAGGGCCAAGATGATGACACAGACCTGCCCTGTCTCCAGACACATTGGAAATAGATTTGAGCAATGGAGAAGTTGAATTCTGATGAATTTCTGTCTCACATTTTTATATTGTGATCAAATGAAACTATGAATCTATGATTTTAAAAAATGAATCACAACTAAAATGTAAGGAGATATATTTGCAATTAATCTAACAAGGCAACCTCCTTGAGAGTAGAATTGTTTTTCATTCTCTTCACTTGTATCCCCGGTGCTTTCCTTAGTACCTAGCATATGATCATTAAATATTTGTTCACTGATCTATGTTATCTATTGAATTCAATTAGACAACCTTGTTTTAAGTATATGCTATATTCCTGGTACCATGGTAGGTGCTGGAGATGCAAAGACAAAAAGGAAAGTGTCCCTGCCCGAAATGAACTAATAACCTACTAAAGGTAAGATTTAGTAGATAAGTAATAATATTTATATGGCATCTACCTTCTGCTAACTAACCACTCTGCTAGATCTTTACAAATATTATCTCACTTGATCCTCACAACCACAAAAGTAGGAGTTGGTATTGCTATTATTCTCATTTTACAGATCGAGGAAACTGAGGCATACAAACTGAGGCATAAATGACTTTCCCACAGGGTCACATAGCTAACCCATGTCTGAGGGTGTATTTGATCTTAGGTCTTCCTAATTTGAAGCTCACAGTCTCTTCCTTGCACCCCTTAGCTGCATCTAAGATAAATAAACTCAAAGAATATTCAAAATAATATCAAGAGAGAAAGAACAATATTTAGTATGTTTGGTTTTTCTCTGAAGTGTATAAATACTATGACTAATGCCTCAAGTTTAATTTAAAATGTTAAACTGAAAACTCTTGATTTTTAAAAAGGAATCCTCTCTTGATTCTAGCTGGAGTATGTGTACTATTCCTGAACATTATGAATTCATCTGGGGTCATTTAAAATTTCATAGTTCAACAACCCTTGAAAAATAGTTTCTGAGGAGTAGTAAACTTTTAGTTTTCCTCTTTACTTTTTTACATCTCAATGATGTTTGAATCCCATTCTCTAACCCTACTCCTCCCTTTCACTTTCTATACTCTTTCCTAAAAAGGCATCAGAAGGCATAATGAAAAGATTAATAGCAAAAGAACTGATAAACAATGATCAGTGATGGAAGAGAAAACAAGAGAGAAATAATAGAGAGAAAAATAAACATAGATGATAGATAAGTGATAGAAATAGAGAAGAGAGATAATAGTAGAACAAATAGACTGATAAAATAGATAGGCTGATAAAATGATAAATGATAAAAATGATAAATATAAAGAAATGATTGTTAGAGATGATAGAAATAGATGATCGATGCATAGATACTTTATTGCATTGAAATACAGATATCTACATGAAATGTAAGTAGATAGACATGCATAAAGAAATATATAAATAGAAATTAGAGAGATGGAAGGAACATTCTGTATGGAGAAAAATAAAATATTTTAGTGATATTCCTGTATCTATGATTTGTTCATTTTTCAAGAATTTATTAAGTACCTGCTCTACCTAAGGAACTGGAAAATCAGGAAGAAAAATATTAATTCTGATCATAAATATCACTGTGATTATATACTCATAGTCCTTAATAACTCAGAAAAATATTAACTGGTTACCTGAGAACATTCAAGAGTCCATCATAAGATATATAAAACCAAGCAAAGTAAGAGCTGGAGATCAGAGGAGAAATAATTTTGCATAATGGAGTTATCATGAGTGCTGGGGTGTTTTCTCATTCCTTTTCTATTCTTAATTGAATAACTGAGAAAAATAAATACTATGAACACATGCTTAGTATTTGCTGGTGCTGGTATTTAAGACTAATGGATGTTCATTGAGAAGTCTTTGTTCTACTCCATCAAATAAAACTTTCTTCTTAAGATAATTGTAAACTAAATACTTTTAAATGGAGACCTACATCCACACAATGGAGATTAGCATGCACATGTTCCAGCTTTCCTAAGTGGAGGAGGGGCAGTAAGCCAAGAAAATGAGAAAATTTCCCTAAAGTGATTCCTTGACCTTTCATGTCATGAGAGAGGCTCTGATACAAGGGTTACACAATTATGATAATTAAATTACCTACCTACAGAAAGTTTCAAGTTCAAGTATGCCGTATTCCAGATGGTAGGTTGACAAAAGTTGGAAGAATAGTTTTAATAAAAATTGGTAATAGCACAGCATAAGGAGTGCCATTGAATGGAATGCACATTGTGGAAACTCAAAGGGAAATGAGTCTCTTGGAGGGCATCATCTCTGGTTTCCTAAAATGAATTCTGCAAATAATTCTGTTAAAGTTTTGTAACTTAATAATTCACTATGAAAGCCCCAAACCCCCCAAGAAGTTTAGAAAATAAAAAGTAATATATTTATATATTGCCAAGGCTAAAATGACTTTTCCATATTTCAACCAATTTACTCCATCAGAATGCTATCCTAAGGCAAATAGCCGAGCTAGAAATAGGAGGCTACCTATAAATGAAAGCATTTTTGTTTTTGTTTTCTTTTGTCCTATGTGTGTTCCTACTAAAATAAACTTTCTACTCTCCTTGGCTCTTTCCTTAGGAATCTAATTATCCCTCTTAATTATATTGAAGCTACAGCACCTGTGTCTAGCATAGGCACTACTGTAGTTGGTCATCTCTGTCTTCAGATTCTGTCAGAATATCTTCGCAGATCTTCTCTGGTCAAGAGGAAATGCCTCCAAACCTCTGAAGAGCTCATTAGCTAAATATGCCTCAAATATGTCTAACTAGCAAACTACTTTGATGGGAGGACCATATATCAGAAGACACAGCTTCTAGTAGCATCTGGCTTTTTCTGTAATAGAGAAGAGTTAACACCCTGGAATAAGGAAAATAACAAATGAGATTTTTCTGCTCAACCTTGGAGGTGGTTGTTAACCCAACCTAGATAGAGAGAAGAGGACAGGAACCATCATTATATGATGATAGTGGCCATTGTTATGGAGTCAAATCAGTTTTTAGAGCTCATAGAAATTTATTTTTTGGCCTAAAAGAGGAACTGAAAAAAAATAAACCAGTAAATAACATCATTTCATTTAGGGACTTTGAAAAATATTTTAAATACCAATTCTTAGCTGCTTTTCTAATTTTTTCTGCTACATTTAAAATAATTAGAGAAAAAACTATTGATCCACAACATAAAATCTATATTTTAAGGGGGTTTTTTCTGCATGGAAATCTCAAAAAGAGATTCCAAATATTTCTTTAATGCCAATTTCATTAAGAAATAGATACAAGTTTATGATATTAAAACATTTGATAGCACCAAATGTTTGGGGCACAGTAACTTTTTTCTGGGTGTTACGTAGTTATTGTTCTAGCACCAGCAGGACCAGTTACCACACTAGATACCTACAGGGTTTGTGTTCCAAGATGATGGCTGGAAGCACTAAGGTGGAAATCTCTTGGGCCCAGGACTTGAGCTGTATCCATCAAGATCTGAGGGGAAAAGGTGTTAATGGAATGGATGGTGGCTGTGGTTTGATTTCCTTATCATATGCTTCTCTCACCATAGCTGACTGCTTCAGCTAAGCTGACTTACCTACCCTCTGGTGACATTTGGTAGAAGGAGGGAAGTACCTATTTGATAACTACAATGTTTCTAAATCATATTGATCCAGAAGATGAGAATCTGTTGGTGTAATACTGTGTGGATGGTCATGCCCAGACACACATTAGACATGCCAGCTAAAAATCTGAACTGAGCCACAAACTAGATCAATAAAGGGCTTTTTCCAATTCCATCCGGTTTTATGTTTATTGTACATGGGCACAGTGGACTCTTCTCTCACAATATCAACCCCCCAAGTAAAATCACAATTTGAGGCAGTAACCAAGGTCTTCTTCTACACTGAGGGTTCTTCACCTGGGGTTCAAAACAAAAGAGAGAGAGAGAGAGATAAGTAGACAGATACATGATGAGGAAACTGAGGCAGCATTAAATGGCTTGCCTAGTTAAGCAATCTGCCCAGGATCACATAGCTAGTAAGTGTCTGAGGCCTCATTTGAACCCAGAAGATGAATCTTCCTTGACTCCAGACCCCATATTTCACACACTGTGCTGCCAAAGAGAACACTATAAGGTAAATAAAAGTACTTCACTTTTGCCTGCTTTTGGTATAATTTAACATTAACTTCACCATTTGCAGGACTGAGTTTAAAGGGATAAAAAAGAGAGATCAAAATAAGCTCTAAATTACTCTTCATTTTCAGAATGTTTAGGGTGTAGCTGTAATATCATTTTTGAATGAAGGAGAGGTGTGAAGTGAGTTCCTGCCAAGGATTGTACTGGAATGCCTTCCTCTCAGAGGTCTGACAAAGTGAGAGTTGGCCTGTCTTCAAGACAGAGAGAATCTGTTGGGCTTTGCCTTGGGAGCTCTAAGGTACATTTGCCTATAATATCAGAATATTCAAATGAGTCCATATGTCTAAATTACAAAAGTAACCAACTCCAGAAAAAATGACAATAAACTTCAGGATAAAATCTTCTATTAAAATATATTTGTCTTAAAAGGCTCAATTAAAAAAATCTCTAAAGAAATATGTGAAATGACAAATATTCCCTTCATGAGACACACATTTTTACAAACTTCTCCTCCAAGACTCTCAGAAAGACTTCTGTTTATGCTTCATCTTTTAAGTTTCCTGAGTATCTTAAAATATTTCCTATAGATTTCTTATTTTATTCCTCATTCAGAAGCAGAATGGTACATTAGGAAAAGTGCTGGATTTAGAATCAGAGAACCTGCTATTGAATCCTGGCTTCTATATTTATGATCCATGTGACTATGAACAAGTCATTACTCTTGTATGTCTCATTTATAAATCGAAGAGGTTGGACTAATTGACTAATAAGATGGAAAGAATGCTAGGTTTGGAACCAGATTTGGAACCCAGGTTCAGATTTTCATTCTGCCTCTTAATACCTATGTACTTGGACAAGGACACTTTAATGCTATGAACCTCAGTTTCTTAATATTTAAAATAAGGTGGTCAAATTAGAGACCTGTAAAGGCTCTTTCAGCTCTATCTACCTCATAAATCTTCAACCATTTTGTTTATATTGTGGGTCTCTGACACATAAGTGAAGTCCATATTTTCTTCTCAAAATAATGTTTTGAAGTACATTAAGTACAATACATAGCTTTACCAAGAAAACCAATTATAGATAAAATAAAGCTTTACCTTTCCATCCAAGTTTATGAACCTCTTATAATTTTATCTGTGGACTCCAAATTAAGAATCTTTTATCTACATTGGCAAATTAGGATCCTTCTAGCTCTAACTCCATGATCCATTTACTGCCAAATTCTTAGTGCTATGAAAGGGAAACCTAGTATTTACTGGTTCAAGAAAGGTAGAAAGAGTGATACAAAATGAGAGGTTATCCTCAAAGAGACAGAAATTGAAGAAATCAGCAAGTCTAAATAAATGCTATTAGATACAGTCATTGGAATTAGGGGCAGAGTAAAATGATGCTTAAACTATAGAATGCTAGAACTGAAAAAAAAACATCAAAGGAATACACTATAAGTTGACCCATAGGTCATGGGTTAACAATTGGTCCTGTCATTTTAGAAAACAATTTGGAACTGCAAACAAAAAATCACTATTCTGTGAATTCTCTTTTACCCAGCGATATTAGTAGGCTTATACCCCTAAAAAAGATGAAAAGGATTAATATGCACAAAAAATATTTGTAGATCTTTTGTAGTAGCAAGATGTAGATGCTCATCAGTTGGGAAATGGTCAAAATGTAAGTGAATGTCATAGAATATTATTTTGCTGTTAGAAAAAAAGACAGTTTCAGAGAAACCTGAGAAGGCTTGTCTGAAGCAAAGTAAAGGTAGAAGAAACAGAATAAATTATACAATAAGAACAATCTGATAAAAATAACTTTGAAAGAGTTGAAAATTCTGATCAATACAATGAGCAACAATAATTTCAGAGATCTGGAATTGGGAAATGGCTCCATAAGTTGTGATATATGATTTGTAAGAAGTAACAATAGGTAAGTTTTTTTAAAAAAACATGGTAAGAAAAAACATGAAGTTATAAAGAGTAAAATGAACAGAACCAAGAGAATATCATATACAGGCAACAGTAACATTGTTTGAAGAATGACTTGTGTACATTCATCTCCAGAAAAAAGAAATAATAAATGGAAATAAGCAAAATGGTTTTATATATGTATATATCTTTTTATCAAATGATGCCTTTTCTAATGGGGGAGGGGGGGAAAGGGAGGGATTTACCTGGGGATTTTAAGGTAACGAATAAATAAATTTTAATTTTAAAAGAAGAAATAATTCCAGAGATCTGATATTGAAGCATGCTACTTACATCTTTATGAAGAGGTAGGGACTCAAGTTGCCAAATAAGAAATATATTTTTGGACATGAGCAAGGTGAAAATTTGTTTTGCTTGACCCTTCATATATGTTAGAAGAATATGGGTTGTTTTTTCCATTTTCCTTTTCAAATGGAGGGAGGAGTGTTGGAATAAAAAAATAAATGTCTGTAAAACAAACATAAAATAAAATGTAGACAAGGAACTATATATTCCAGTGCTGATTCTACAGAGGAGGGAAAAAATCAAACCTGGAGGTAAAGTGACAACCAGAGTCATGCAACTAGTTAGTTGCCAATCTAGGATAAGAAACCAGGTATTAAGACTATTTAAAACTAGAGTCCTTTCCATGACATCATCATAACTCCTTGTGAAATAGGGATTTTTTTAAAAAGCCTGTTGTTAAGCAATTACCAGGACTAGAGGGGGGAGACCTAAATGAAAAATGTGTATTCCTAAAATAAACATCCTGCAGTCTGATATCATCTGCCTTTGTGTTCTATAGCAGACAAGCCAACAAATCTATTTATTAAAAGAAAATCCAGGAAAAAGAAGCCAAGGAAGGAAAAGGAAGAGGAAGAGAGACATGTTATATCTTTATTATTATTATTATTATTATTATTATCATTGTTATTATTCTATCTCAAGACCTGAGAAAAAAGGAAACAAAAAAAACAAAAAACAAAGCCTTTAAAACTGTATTATACTTTAAAATTATATTGTACCATTTATTAAATCAACATTAAATCAAATCTGATTTAAAGTCAATTTAAGAAATACTAAACAGTGGACAAGCGAAGTTGATTCTCCACCCACTCCTGCTGTGGGCCTCAAGTCTGTTGCCCAGAGTGTGTTCTGGTCATTGAAAGAATTCTTCTGACCAGATCAGAATTTCTTGTCCATTTCCCATTTTCTGTGCTAAGCAATTTCCATCTAGAACTACATTAAAAACAAACACTGGCTGCTGACCTTTTAAATCTAACTCTTTTTGAAACTCCAGTCATAGCGACAGTGCTTAGGAAACCAAGATCCTTTCATCTGTGTGTGGTGGTGGTTACAGAGCCCTTCCCATGGAAGCTGGAACCCTGCAGTTACTCACTTGTGAGAAATGCTTTTAATGGGCAATTTCCAGTAGTAGTTCTCAGCTTTTTATTTCCTTCTTTACTTTAGAGGAGGAAATTAATTGGAAAAGAATAAACAGCAAAAAAGGTTAACTTATTACCTCTTTCTCTAGACTCATTAAGCTTACAGTGGAAATTCTGAAGTTTCCCTAAAAGTCCTAGATCAGAGATCATTTATATTAGAGGATTTATTCTAGGAAAGTGGGAAAACTAAGACACAACAGTAACCTGTTGTCTATGAGCTAGACTGAGTATATGTTAAATGTTTAAACTCCCAAGTACTACCTTCCCTGCCCATTGCCAATTTTCACTGGGAACTGTGGAACAGGCTTTCCAAATTAAGGTCATTATATTTAAAATGCTTGACTTTAAGCCAGTCCCCAACTGATAAATGGGCAAAGGACGTGAAAAGGCAATTTTCAGATAAAGAAATCAAAACTATCAATAAGCACATAAAAAGTGTTCTAAATCTCTAAAAATTAGAGAAATGCAAATCAAAACAACTCTGAGGTACCACCTCACACCTAGCAGATTAGCTAACATGATAGCAAAGGAAAGTGGTGAATGTTGGAGGGGATGTGGCAAAATTGGGACATTAATGCATTGCTGGTGGAATTGTGAATTGATCCAACCATTCTGGATGGCAATTTGGAACTATGTCCAAAGGGCTTTAAAAGGCTATTTGCCTTTTGATCCAGCAATAGCATTGCTTGGTTTATACACCAAAGAGATAATAAGGAAAAAGACGTGTACAAAAATATTTATAGCCACACTCTTTGTGATGGCAAAAATTTGGAAAATGAGGGAATGTCCTTCAATTGGGGAATGGCTAAGCAAATTGTGGTATCTGTTGGTGATGGAATACTAATGTGCTCAAAGGAATAAAGAACTGGAGGAATTCCATGTGAACTGGAAAGACCTCCAGGAATTGATGCAGAGTGAAAGGAGCAGATCCAGGAGAATATTGTACACAGAGACTGATACACTGTGGTATAATTGCACATAACAGACTTCTCTACTAGCAGCAACACAAGGATCCAGAGCAAGGCTGAAGGACTTATGAGAAAGAAAGCTAGCCACATTCAGAGGAAGAACTGTGAAAATAGAAACACAGAAGAAAAACAACTGCTTGAATACATGGGCTAATGGGGATATTATTGGGGATGTAGATGCTAAATGATAACTCTAGTCCAACTATCAATAATATGGAATTAGGTCTTAATTAATGATACATGTAAAACCCAGTGGAATTATGCATCTGCTATAGGGGGGGTGGAGTGGGGGGCCTTGAGGGAGAGGGAAAGAATATGAAATATGTAACTATGGGGAAAGATTCAAAATTAAAATTAAAAAAAGCAAAAATAAAATACAATACTTGATTTTTGTCTTGTAATGAACCATATTATTATTTTATCAAAGGCTTTTATTTGCAATTGGGTTTTTTAATTGTTTGTTTTTATCTAGTTGTTTTTCAGTTATGTCCAACTTTTCTTTACCTCATTTGGATTGTTTTTTGTTTGTTTGTTTTTGTTTTGTTTTGTTTTTATCAAAGATCAAGCAGTTGTTTGCCATTTCTTCCCCCAGCTCATTTTAAAGACCAGGAAAGTGAAGAAAACAAAGTTAAGTGATTTCCCTGGGATCACACAGTTAATAAATGTTTGAGGCCAAGTTTCAGCTCAAGAGGATGAGTCTTCCTGACTTCAGGGCCAATGATCTATATTCAATGTGCAACCTAGCTGCCCTTGGTTTTCCTTAAATTAATATGGAAATGTTTCAGTTTTCCTCAAGCATGTGAGAGCAACCTACAAATTCTGCTTAAACTTAGGTAGACTGACCTCTAACACATGCTATGTGAAGATCTTTTGTTGGAATGGGAGTATTTCATTATAAGAAGAGTAGACTGAATATAGGGGGAAGAAAGTTATTTTCGAGTCTTTCTAAAGCTGTCATGGAAAAGAGAGAGATTTGTTTAGTTTGAAACCAGAGAAGAGAAGCAAGAGCAAAGATAGAAACCACAAATTTGAGCTTGAAGTAAGGAAAATCATTAGAACTGTCCAAAAGTGTAACTCTTTCCGACAGTAATAGAGTCCTCAACACTGAAAAGTCTTTCAAGAAAAGGTTGTATGAGGTTGTGTAGAGGGAGCTTATGGATTAGAATACAGGATTTATCCAAAATCTTAATGCAACTTTAAACTTTTTCCTGGAAAGCATAAAATGGAGGTAATGGGGGTGGAATTAAGCTGATTAGAGAGCATGTTATTGATATTTTTATTATTTATTATTATTTAATATTTATTATTTATATTTTTCTGTTTTGTGATTAAAAAACAATATTTAAAAGTAGAAAAAAACTCTTATGCATATGTTTTATTTTCTACCCAAAACTTTTTCTGACCTACCACATAATATCATTCTGATCATCTGAAATACTGAAAGCTTTAAAAATTATAAATTATTGGAAATGACTATAATGAGGAATTATTTTATTTTGCAAATAATCAATCAGAGGAAGTCATTAAATTTTTGGTACTCTATTTTGTTGCTATTGTCATTCATAGCCACAGCATTTATACATATTGCTAACAAATTCCTTCAAGGAGAGGGAGAGAGATATTTCATTTAAAATAAACATAGATAGAGCACAGTACCTGAGAGCATACCTGTTAAAACAAACTCAGAAACTACACGAATATAATTATAACATAATTACATAAATAAAATCAGATTTAAATAATTAGAGAGATATTAATTATTCATGGATGGGGTAGAGCCAATATAATCAAAATAACAGCCCTACCTAAACTAATCTACTTATTCAATGCCATCCTAATCAAATTACAAAAAGATTATCTTATAGAGCTAGAAAAAGGAATAACAAAATAATTCATTTGGAAGAACAAAATATCAAGAATATCAAAGGAATTAAGGGAAAGATGTAAAGGAAGAAGGTCTAGTGGTACCAGATTTTAAATTCTTTTATGAAGCAGTGATTATCAAAACTATCTGGTACATGGGGGCAGCTGGGTAGCTCAGTGGATTGAGAGCCAGGCCTAGAGACGGGAGGTCCTAGGTTCAGATCCGGCCTCAGACACTTCCCAGCTGTGTGACCCTGGGCAAGTCACTTGACCCCCATTGCCTACCCTTACCAATCTTCCACCTATGGATCAATACCCAGAAGTAAAGGGTTTAAAATTAAAAAAACAAAACAAAACAAACAAAAAAAAACTATCTGGTACTGGCTAAGGAAAAAAAAGATCAGTGGAATGGAGGAGACATAGAACAAATAGTAGTGAAAAATAAAGTAACATTACATTGGAAATAAGTAAAGATCCAGGTTTTGGGGCTAAGAAATATCCATTCAGTAAAAATTGCTGAGACAGTAATTTGGCAGAAGCTAGGTGTAGACCACTATCTGACACCATTAATTTATTAACTAATATAAGAACAAAAGGATACATGATCTCTCTATAAAGGAAATGTCATAAGCAAAGTAGAAGGACAGGGAGCATATTACCTATCAGATTTATGGATAGGAGAGGAATTTATGAGTAAACAAGAGATACAGAGCACTGTGAGATATAAAATGGATAATTTTGAAGACATTACATTGAAAAGATTTTGTGCAAATAAAACAAATGTTGCCAAGAATATAAGGAAAGCAGAAAAATGCAGGGAAAATTTTCATAGACAATTTCTTGGATAGAGGTTTCATATCTAAACTATCTAGAGAACTTTGTCAAATTTAAAGGAACCATTCCTAGTTGATAAATGGGCAAAAGATATGAACAGTTTGCAGATGAAGAAATCAAAGCAATACATAGATTTTTGAAAAAATGCTCTAAATCATTACTGATTAAGGAAATGCAAACCAAAACAACTCTGAAGTATCATCTCACATCCATCAGATTGGCTAAAAAAGACAAATGGGCAAAATGACAACCTTTGGAAGGGAAATGGAGACACAAATAAACTGTTGGTGGAACCAACCATTTTGGAGAGCAATTTGGAATCATGCCCAGGGAGTTATGAAACTGTGTATACCATTAGACTCATGAATACCATTTCTGGGTCTGTTTCCCAAGGAGATCAGGGGAAAAGAAAAAGAACCTATATGTTACAAAATATTTATAGCAGCTCTCTTTATAGAGCAAAGAATTGGAAGTTGAGTGGACATCTATCAATTAGGGAATGGTTAAACAAATTATGGTATATGATTGTAATTGAATACTTTTGCATCTGATATGCAGATTAATTTTTAAACTTGTTAAGAACTACATGAGATAATGAAAAATGAAAGTAGTATAACTAAAAGATCATTATATACAGCTACAAATTTAATATTTGAAGAATAACTTGTGAACAGTCACCCTCAGAGAATGAACTGAAAAAATGGGAAAATGAAAGACATAATCTATATATGCATATTTATTTGCCATATGATGCCTCCTATGGTGTAGGAAGGGGCTGAGATATCTGGAAATAAATTCCGTTAATAATTTTGAAAGGAAATAGCAAAAATAATAATGTGAGAGAAAAAAGTAAAAACATGGGAAAACTGACATGAATTATGGAGTGAAATAAGCACAACCAAGAGAATACAGCAAAATAAATATTTTTTAAAGAATTACTTGTGTATGTCTACCTCCAGATGAAGAATTGATAAATAGAAACAAACAAGAAATAGTTTTATATAAATATATATTTTAATGTAATATTAATTTAATTTAAATATTAAATATTTACATATTTAAGATTAAAATTTTCTGGAGAATGTATCTTTGTTTATAATTATTTATTAAATAAGTTTAAAGTAGGTAAGGAAAAGAAAAGGCCTCTAGTTATCTGTGGCTGACAGATTGATCACCAGACCTGGGAGCTGAGCCCATGTACACTTTCTAGCTCTCCAAGTCCCATACAACAAGCCCTCTCTTCCTCTCTTGACTCAAATTTATGTCCTTAGTAATATCTCTTTCCAAAGCCCTGATTGGAGGACTCTGAACTCACTCTGGGCAAGAAGTGGGTCTTCCAGGCAGCAGGGAATCAAAAGAGACAAGAGGCAAGGGTCTTCCAGATGCCAGGAATCTAGGGACTTTTGGTATGGCTCCCAGATTATGCATGTCTGCTCCTGTCCTAACCCACTCTCTTTCATCTATCTTGATTCAATCAGGGAGTGGACCAAATTAATCCAATCAGGGAATGACTTCAAACTTACTACTAAAAGTCACATTTTTTAAAATGCAAAGTTAATCCTGGGGTTTTAAGGGTACCAAAGGAAAAGGTACAGACTAGTATTAAATTCTAACAATACACTGTTGTCTGTTTTTGTGTTTTTTAATGATGCCTTCTCTGATGTCGGAGGAGGAGGGGGAAAGAAGGGGTTACCTGGGGATTGAAGTAACAAACAATTTTTTTTGAAAAATGGAAAGATAAGACTATCAAAGGAAATAATGAGGGGGATATTGAGGAAAATGCCTACAAGTACAGGATTTCAAACTATATTTAAAGCAGTAATTATCAAAACTATCTGATATTGACTAAGAAATAGAAAAAATAGATCAATAGAACAGAATAGAAATACAACAAACTGTCATAAAATATTATAATAACCTTGTGTCTGACAAAGGTAAAAAGTTCCAAGTTTGGGAATACTTGTAAAAGTATCACTACTTGTAAAAATTTGGGGGAAAATTGGAAAGTAATTTGGCAAAATATAAATATAAACCAATACCTTTTGAAAATAAATATATGGCTTACATACAAAGGGAGATATTGCGAACAAATTATTAGAAAAGAGAACATATTACCTATTACATTTATGGATACGGGGAAGAATTTATAAAAAAGCAAAAAATAGAAAACATTGTGAAATATAAAATGGATAATTTGAATACAATAAATTGAAATTGTTTTATATAAGTAAAACTAATGAATCTAAGTTTAGAAAGAAAGCAATTAGTTGGGGAAATATTTTCATAGACATTTTCTTGAAGGGAGTTCTCAAATCTAAAATATATTGGAGAACTTTGTCAAATATATATGAGTCATTCCCCAACTGAAAAAAAATATGAATAGACCATTTTTGGATGAATAAATCAAAACTTTATATATTTATATAATAAATGCTCTAAATCATTAATGGTTAGAGAAATGTGCAAGTTAAAATAACTCTTGGTTATCTCATACTGATCAGATTGGTTTAAATGATAAAAGGACAAAGTGACAAATGGAGGAGATATGGGAAAATAGGGACACTGATATCCTTTTGGTGCAACTATGAACCATCCAACCATTTTGGAGAACAATCTAGGTTTACACTCAAGGACTTGTAAAACTTTCTGATACAGGGTTCCAGGTTAAGATGGCTACAGAGTAGAAATAGCATGCTTAATCTCTATTAACCCACATACACATAACTCCTCAAAAGGACACAAAAAACAAATCCAGATGAACAAAGGGACCCACAATAGGGTGAAGCATTGAAAGTATGTGGGATTTGGGCATTTCCATGCTATAAGGGGATGAAATAGCTCTCACTAAAACACAAGCTGATCAACCCCACACACATACAACACCTACAGTGCAAAGCCAGCACACAAGAGTTAGAGCAACCTTGGGACATTCATTAAGTTCTTGGCAGCTACCTGGGATCACCAGGGCCTGCTCCTGAGAGCAGAAAGACTTAAGACTCCAAGAAGCTAAAGAATGTGGACTTTGAACTCAGACCTTGAGCTCAGACCCTGGGGGCTGACTTTGGTTGGAGACCTAGTGTGGAGGGGTACCTGACTATTGAAACAGTGCCCTGAGACTATTAAAGGAGCTTCAGGCAGAGGAGCAAGCAAGGGGACCAACAGGAGGCCTGACCCTAAGAACAGCTAGACTTGAGACCCCAGGAGCCTAAAGAGTGTAGACCAACCTTGGGCATGAGGATAAAGCTGAGAGGGGCAGCACTGCATTGTGATTCAGGCAAAAATTGCTCCACAGCTCAACAGACAGAGAGCCTGCCTTCCTCAACCAAACTTCTTACTGAAAAAGATAAACAGCAAAATTATAATGGCAAACCATGCCCAAAAACCTCCAAAGAGAAAAATCAAGAAGAAAGCTTTAACACTTGATAACTTTTACAAAGAAAAAATCCAGACAACAAAGCAGAAAGCAGAGGAGAACAAACAAGAAATCACATCAAAACCTTCCCCAAAAATGCAAATTGGTCACAAGCTCATGAAGAGTTCAAATCTGAGATCATGAGAAAGACTGAAGAGATTTGGCAAGAAAAGTGGGAAATAGCTCAAAAGGAAATTAACAGTTTAAAAGACAGAAACTCCCAATTGGAGAAAGATTCCCCAAAATCAAAAGAATTGATAAGCAAATTGGAGACCAAAATTAAACAGCTGGAAAATAAGATAGACCAAACCGAAAAGGAAAATCAAAAGATTATAGTAGAAAACCAGTCTCTAAAGACCAGAATTGGGCAAGTAGAAGCCAATGATCTCACAAGACAGCAAGAACTAATAAAGCAAAGTCAAAAGAATGACAAAATAGAAGGAAACATGAAATATCTCACTGAGAGTATGACAGATAAAGGAAACAGGTATAGAAGAGACAATTGGAGAATCATAGGTCTTCCTGAAAAATCAGAAATTAATAGAAATTTGGACTCCATATTTCAAGAAATTATCAAAGAAAACTGCCCCAATGTTCTTCAACAAGAGGACAAAATAGAACATTGAAAGGATCCATAGATAACCTTCTACACTAAACACTCAAAAGACAACCCCCAGGAATATAATTGCCAAATTCAAGAGCTTCCAAGTTAAAGAACAAATATTACAAGAAGCCAGAAAGAGACAATTCAGATATCAATGGACATCAATCAGGATTACACAGTATCTGGTAGCCTCCACACTGCAAGACCATAAGGCTTGGAATATGATATTCAGAAAGGCAAGAGAATTGGGTCTACAACCAAGGATCACCTACCCATAAAAACTAGCTATGTACTTCCAGGGGAAAGTATGGGCATTCAACAAGATAGAAGATTTCCAAGTATTTGCACAGGAAAGACCAGGACTAAATGGAAAGTTTGATATCCAACCACAAAAGTCAAGAGAAACATGAAAAGGTAAATAAGAAAGAGAGGGGAAAGAGAGAAAACTCTTATTTTTAAATTTTCCTCTTTTGGGGCAGCTAAGTAGCTCAGTGCATTGAGAGTCAGGCCTAGAGACAGGAGGTCCTAGGTTCAAATCCGGCCTGAGACACTTCCCAGCTGTGTGACCCTGGGCAAGTCACTTGATCCCCATTGCCCACCCTTACCACTCTTCCACCTAGGAACCAATACATAGAAGTTAAGGGTTTAAAAAATTGCTTCTTTAAAGGCTTTAATAAGATCAAATTATTTGTGTTCCTATATGGAGAAATATTAATTATAATTCTAAAAATTGTATTCACTATTATAGTAATTAGAAGAATTAGTCATAAGGAGAGGTTGGAGTACTAAATGGCCTAAGAAGATATGGGGGTGGGAGGAGTGGGGCAGGAGAATAGAAGAAGGAACCAAGAGAAACTTAAAGAAATAAGAAATATAAGATAATCCACACAACACAAAGAGGGCATAGGAAGGGGAGGGGAATGGATACTATTATAAGAAGGAGAGGAAGAGAGCATTAATAGGAAATACTTAAACCTTACTCTCAGCAGAATTAATCCTGAGTGGGAAGAGTAGCTAGATCCATTGGGATATCAAATCCTATCTAACCGTATGGATAAAGTCAAAAGGGATAAACCGAGGAGGGAGTGGGGTAGAGAGTTCAAAAAGGGAGGGGAAGAGAGAGGGGAGGGAATTCATTAGGCTTTAAAAAATAATAAGGGGAGTTCCGGGTTAAGATGGAAGCAGAGTAAAAAGCAGCTGCTTGACCTCTCCTAACCGAAGCATAAAGGACCCCTCAAGGGGACATTAAAATAAATCCAGACAAATGGAGGGACCCCACAACAGGGCACAGCATAGAAGGTACATGGAATCTGGGCATTTCCACGCTATAAAGGGGTGAAACAGCTCTCACTAGAGTGGGAGCTGAGGAATCCCCTCCCCCACCCCCTACACCACATACAGTGCCAAAGCCAGTGCACAAGAGTTAAAGCAGATTTGGGGCTTTGGCATTGGCATTGGTAGCTCCAGGGCCTGTTCCTGAGAGCAGCAAGACTTAGGACCCCAAGAGGCTAAAGACCACACATGGACTTTGAACACAGACCATGAGCCCAGTCACGGGTAAAGGCATTGCCTTAGGCGAGGACAAGGATCTTGAGCACAAACATGGATATCTAGTGGGGACCCTGTGCAAACGGGAGCACAGCTATGGAAGCAGCTCCCTGAGACAGTTGAAGAAGCCTTGGGCAGAGAGGCAGACTGGGAATGACCAGGAGGCTCCACCCTGAGAACAACGAGACCTGAGACCTTGGGAGCCTAGAGAGAGCAGACAGACGCTGAGTGTGAGGATAAAGCTGAGAAGGAAATGGCTAAAAATGGCAAGCCAAAATCGGGAACCACAGAAGAGAAAGATCATCAAGAAGAAATCTGTAAC
>NC_058135.1:102601420-102612060 GCF_016433145.1 Gracilinanus agilis
CAATTGTATAAAAAATCAAGCCATTCCCCAATTGATAAATGGGCAAGAGGCATGAATAGGCAATTTTCAGGTAAAGAAATCAAAAGTATCAATGAGCACATGAGAAAGTGTTCCAAATCTCTAATAATTAGAGAAATGCAAATCAAAACACCTCTGAGGTATCACCTCACACCTAGCAGATTGGCTAAAATGAAAGAAGGGGAGAGTAATGAATGCTGGAGGGGATGTGGCAAAATTGGTACATTAATGCATTTCTGGTGGAGTTGTGAACTGATACAACCATTCTGGCTGGCAATTTGGAACTATGCTCAAAGGGCTATAAAATAAATGCCTGCCCTTTGATCCAGCCATACCACTGTTGGGTTTGTACCCCAAAGAGATCATAGATAAACAGACTTGTATGAAAATATTTATAGCTGAGCTTTTTGTGGTGGCAAAGAACTGGAAAAGGAAGGTATGTCCTTCAATTGGGGAATGGCTGAACAAATTGTGGTATATGCTGGTGATGGAATACTATTGTGCTCAAAGAAATAATAAACTGGAGGAATTCCATGTGAACTGGAAAGACCTCTAGGAGTTGATGCAGAGAGAAAGGAGTAGAGCCAGAAGCACACTGTACATAGAGACTGATATACTATGGTAAAATCGAATGCAATGGACTTCTGTACCAGCAGTAATGCAATGACCCAGGACAGTTATGAGGAACTTATGGTAAAGAAAGCTACTCACATTCAGAGGAAGAACTGCAGGAGAGGAAACTAAAAAGAAAAACAACTGCTTGAATGCATTGATTAAGGTGGATATGATTGGGGATGTAGACTTGAAACTACCACACCAATGCAACTAACAACAATTTGGAAATAGGTCTTGATCAATGACACATATTAAAACCAGTGGAAATGTGCATTGGCCATGGGTGGGTGGAGTGCACGGGGTCAAAGGGAAAGCAGGAGCATGAATCATGAAACCATGTTAAAAATGAATATTAAATGATGTTTAAAAAATAATAATGGAATAAAAAGGGATGGGGTGGAAAGGTAAGTAAACCAAGGGAGGGAACAAGGGGGACTGATTTAAAACAAACCATTGATTTAAAAGGAAATAGTGTAAGAAGAAGAGGTAGAACTAGGAGAGGATAACAAAATGTTGGGGAATACACAGCTGATAATTATAACTGAATGTGAATGAGATGAACTCTCCCATAAAACAGAAGCAAATAGCAGAGTGAATTAGAAACCAAAATCCTACCATATGTTGTCCACAAGAAACACACACGAGGCAAGTGAACATACACAGGGTTAAGGTCAATGGCTGGAGCAAAATCTTTTGGGCTTCAACTCAGAAAAAGAAGGCAGGAGTGAGAAGCATGATTTCTGACAAAGCCAAAGTAAAAATAGATCTGATTAAAAGAGACATTGAAGGTAATTACATCCTGATAAAAGTCAGTATAGACAATGAGGAAATAACAGTACTCAAAATGTATGCATCAAATGGTATAGCATCCAGATTTCCAAAGGAGAAACTGGCAGAGCTCAAGAAGGAAATAGATACTAAACCTATACTAGTGGGAGATCTAAATATTCCTCTTCAGATCTAGATAAATCAAACCAAAAATTACATAAGAAAGAGATAAGGGAAGTGAATGAAATCCTAGAAAAATTTGGTTTAATAGATATGTGGAGAAAAATGAATAGGGACAAAAAGTAATACACCTTCTTTTCAGCTGCACATGGTACATTCACAAAGACTGACCATGTAATAGGGCATAGAATCATTGCAAACAAATGCAAAAGAGCAGAAATAACAAATGTAACCTTTTCAGATCATAATGCAATAAAAATAATAATCAGTAAGGGCACATGGACAGGCAAATCAAAAACTAATTGGAAAGTAGTATTATTAATGTTATTACATGGTTCTCCAAAATCAGTTAAAGAACAAATCATTGAAACAATTAATCATTTCATTGAAGAGAATGAAAATGATGAGACATCCTACCAAATTCTATGAAATACAGCTAAAGCAGTACTCTGGGGGAAATTTATATCCTTGATTTCATATATTAACAAATTAGAGAGGGCAAAGATCAATAAACTGGGCATACAAATAAAAAAAACTAGAAATGGAACAAATTAAAAATACCCAATCAAAAACTAAATTAGAGATTATAAAAATTAAAGGAGAAATCAATAAAATTGCAAGTAAAAGAAATATTGAATTGATAAATAAGACTAGAAGCTGCTACTTTGAAAAAACAAATAAAATTGACAAAGTACTGGTCAATCTAATTTAAGAAAAGGAAAGAAGAAAACCAAATTATTGGTATCAAAAATGAAAAGGGAAACCTCACCTCTAATGAAGAGGAAATCAAGGCAATCATTAAAATCTATTTTCTCAATTATATGGCAGTAAATATAGCAATCTAGGTGATATGGATGAATATTTACAAAACTATAAATTGAATATATTAACAGCAGAAGAAATAGAATACTTAAATAATCCCATATCAGAGAAAGAAATTGAACAAGCCATCAAAGAATTCCCTAAAAAAAATCCCCAGGAACAGATGGATTCACAAGTGAATTCTATCAAACCTTCAAAGAACAACTAATTTCAATACTATATAAACTATTTGACATAATAAGCAAAGAAGGAGTTCTACCAAACTCATTTTATGACAGAAATATGGTACTGATCCCAAAGCCAGGCAGGCCAAAAACAGAGAAAGAAAACTACAGGCCAATCTCCGTAATGAACATAGATGCAAAAATCTTAAACAGAATACTAGAAAAAAGACTCCCCCAAGTGATCACGAGGGTTATCCTTTATGATCAGGTGGGATTTATACCAGGAATGCAAGGATGGTTCAACATAAGGAAAACCATTCACATAATTGACCATGTCAACAAGCAAACCAACAAAAACCACATGATTATCTCAAAGATGCTGAAAAAACTTTTGACAAAATACAACACCCATTCCTACTGAAAACACTAGAAAGTTTAGGAATAGAAGAGGCTTTCCTAAAAATAATAAAGAGTATAAATTTAAAACCATCAACAAGTATCATATGCAATGGCGATAAATTAGAAGCATTGCCAATAAGATCAAGAGTGAAACAAGGATGCCCATTGTCTCCTCTATTATTTAACATTGTACTAGAAACACTAGCAGTAGCAATTAGAGAAGAAAAAGAAACTGAAAGTGTTAAAATAGGCAATGAGGTGAGCAAGCTATCATTCTTTGCAGATGATATGATGGTCTACTTAAAAAATCCTAGAGAATGTTATGATTAAAAATGATGAGTTAGTGGAAATAATCAACAACTTTAGCAAAGTTGAAGGATATAAAATAAACAGACATAAATCATGAGCATTTCTATATATTTCCAACACATCACAACAGCAAGAGTTAGAAAGAGAAATTCCATTTAAAATCACCCTAGAAAATATAAAATACTTAGGAATCTATCTGCTAAGACAAACACAGGAATTATATGAACACAACTACTAAACCCTCTCTACACATTTGAAACTAGATCTAAACAATTGGAAAAACATTGATTGCTCATGGGTAGGACGAGCTAACATAATAAAAATGACCAAATTAATTTACCTATTTAGTGCTATACCTATCAAAGTACCAAAAAACTTTTTTACTGAATTAGAAAAACTATAACAAAGTTCATTTGGAAGAACAAAAGACCAAGAATATCAAGGGAAATAATGAAAAAAAATATGAAGGAAGGTGGCCTAGCAGTACCAGATCTTAAACTGTACTATAAAGCAGTAGTCATCAAAACAATATGGTACTAGCTAAGAGACAGAAGTGAGGATCAGTAGAATAGATTAGGGGTAAGCGACCTCAGCAAGACAGTCTTTAATAAACCCAAAGAACCCAGCTTTTAGGAGAAAAACCCACTATTTGACAAAAACTGCTAGGAAAACTGAAAAACAATATGGGAGAGATTGGGCCTAGATCAACATCTCACACTTTATGCCAAGATAAACTCAAAATGGGTGAATGACTTGAATATAAAGAAGGAAACTATAAGTAAATTAGGTGAGCACAGAATAGTATACTTGTCAGATCTATGGGAAGGGAAAGATTTTAAAAACAAGCAGGAGTTAGAAAAAATCACAAAATATAAAATAATTTTGACTACACTAAACTAAAAAGTTTTTGTACAGACAAAACCAATGCTACCAAAATTAGAAGGGAAACAACAAATTGGGAAAAAATATTTATAACAAAAAACTCAGACAAAGGTCTAATTACTCAAATATACACGAAAGTAAATCAATTGTACAAAAAAATCAATCCATCCCCCAATCGATAAATGGGAAAGGGACATGCATAGGCAATATTTAGATAAAGAAATCAAAACTTATCAATAAGCACATGAGAAAGTGTACTAAATCTCTAATAATTAGAGAAATGCAAATCAAAACAACTCTGAGGTATCACCTCACACCTAGCAAATTGGCTAAAATGACAAAAAGGGAGAGTAATGAATTTTGGAGTGGATGTAGCTAAATTGGGACATTAATGTGGAGTTGTGAACTGACCATTCTGGATGGCAATTTGGAACTATGCTCAAAGGGCATATCTATCTACCTTTTGATCCAGCCATAGCACTGCTTGGTTTTTACCCCATAGAGATAATAAGGAAAAAGACTTGTACAAAAATATTTATAGCCACACTCTTTGTGACGGCAAAAAATTGGAAAATGAGAGAATGTTCTTCCATTGGGGAATGGTTATACAAATTGTGATATCTGTTGATGATGGAATACTATTGTGCTCAAAGGAATAAAGAACTGGAGGAACTCCATGTGAACTGGAATGACCTCCAGGAATTGATACAGAGTGAAAGGAGCAGATCCAGGAGAATATTGTACACAGAGACTGATACACTGTGGTATAATTGCACATAACAGACTTCTCTACTAGCAGCAATGCAAGGATCCAGAGCAAGGCTGAAGGACTTATAAGAAAGAAAGCTAGCCACATTCAGAGGAAGAACTGTGAAAGTAGAAACACAGAAGAAAAACAACTGCTTGAACACACTGGCTGATGGGGATATTATTGAGGATGTAGATGCTAAATGATAACTCTAATCCAATTATCAATAATATTGAATTAGGTCTTGATACATGTAAAACCCAATGGAATTGTGCAGTGGCTGAGGGGGGTTATATGGGTTTGGGGGAGAGGGAAAAAACATGAAATATGTAACTATGGGAAAATATTCAAAATTTAAATTTAAAAATTAATTAATTTAAAATTTAAAAAAACTTTCTGATTCAGCAATAAGACTATTAAGTTTATTTCCTAGGGTGATAAAGGAAGAAGGAAAAGAAACTAAACAATTAAAATTCTCTCAATACCATAACTTAATTTTATAATTATTATTTATTACATAGCGAAAAGTAGGACAGAGAAATTAAAGCATAAGCTGCTTGGCTGGCTAATTGAGAGAGCTGGAGTCTTGGGCTACCTGGCCAGTCATTGCTTCTAGCCACTCTATGAGCAGCTGAGCAAGCCAAGAGAAAGACCTCAGGGACTCTCGTTACAGAAAAAAGCCCTGACTTCTTATTCCTTCTTTCAATTTATACACTTTGTGATGTCCTTTTCCAGGGCCTTTCTGATTGGAGGACTTGGACCTCAGTCAGGACTAGAGTGGAGTCTTTTGGATGCCAAGATGTGTTGATGTTTCCCAGTACGGCATTACATTTCCCATCATGGTGGCTAGAACTAGCTGATTTCATTATCTGAGAGATTTTTTATTTACAGATAAAACAAGGAGCTCATATTCACCCTGCCAATTTTTGCATCTAGACAAAATAAGGGAGTACCCAACATTGCCTTGGTGAAAGACAGTTGGAGTATCATCCTTAAAAATCAAACTGTTTTTCAGAGGAGCTGAAAATCATTTCACAGAAAATATCCCAATTCAATATTAATTTTCCACAAAACTTCATGTTCTAAAATATTTGTAGCAGTTCTTTTCTGATGGCAAAGAACTGAAAACTGAAGTAATGTCCATCAATTGAGGAAGGGTTGAAGTAGTGGTATATGATTGTAATGGAATACTATTGTGCCATAAGAAATGTCAAAACAGGTGATCACAAAAAATCTGGAAAGGCTTTGATGAAATGATGCAAAATGAAGTGAGCATAAGCAGGAGAATGTTGCACATAGCAACAATAATATATGATGCTCAACTGTGAATTACTTAACTATTATCAACAAGACAAAGATCCAGGACAACTCCATGGGATTCATGATGAAAAAGGATGACTGAAAGAAAGAGCAGAATCCAAATGCAAATTGATGTATACCATTCTTCACTTAATTTCCTCCTTGAATTTTTCTCTAGTGTAAGCAATTCGTGGCTTGTTTTACAAGATGATGAATGGGGAAATACGTATTTTGTGATAATATAAGTACAATCTATATCATATTACCTGTCTTCTTGGGAAGAGAGAAGGGTGGCGGGAATGAGATATAGATTTTTGGACATAGCTAATATGAAAATTTCTCTTGGATAAGCATATTAATTATAATTTATTACTAATAAATCTTATGTATTAGATTGTTACACAGTATATCATGTTATATATAATAGTAAATAGTTTATAACAAAAATAAATATGTAAGCAATATTTTCTCCTTAATTGTATGCTCTCATTTTTTTAAAACATAGATTTATTTCCTTTACCATGTGCCTGTGAGTGAGAGCTTTCCCCAATATTGATATCCTTGGGCAAATGGCCAGCATGGGCCTGTGGAGAAATTACTTCACTGACCACTGAAATGACAACACCTGTGAGACAACATCTGATACTTGTTTAATTAAACCCAGCACCTCTTTCAGAGACTTTTCAGAAAGGAAATGAAGAACCTATTTAAAGTTGCTGGGGGCACTTAGATAGGCATGATGTAATTATTCGACTTGGAAGCCAGCCCATCCAGCTGGTTTGCCATTCCATATCTGACAAATAATATCAAGGGATTGTTACTGATCAGATGTTCCATTTTTAAGCCAATACCTCCAGCCTCAGGGTACCCCTCATCTTCCTCCACTTGGAGAGAAAAACTCACACTGAGCCATCAACACCATTTTCTTTAGCCATCAGTTCTTGATGCCAGCATATGTGAGAGTAAAGTCTTTAAGATGATTATCCAGATATTTCATGCCAACTGAATTTTGGTTCTCTCCAAAATAATGGAGAAGAATACTTACAGAAACTATTTCTCTATCATAGGAAGAACCATTTCCCACTCTTTTTCAAATATAGTTCATAGGTTGATAGGACCAGAGATGTAAGGTTGGAAGGGACCCAAGAGGTCAGCTTATTCATCTTCATTTAAATATAAGGAAACTGAGACTAAGAGAGACAAAATAATGTATCTTTGGTCACTGAGTCAGGAGACAAATGTAGATCTGATGAATTCAGCTTTCAATTTTAGCATTCTTCTTAACTGCTTTGAATATCTTTAATTCGATCTTCCTTTGGGTTCACTAGAGGGTATTCATTTTAAGTGACTCCTTTTATAAATTAAACTTTTTAGGAACATTCACAGACTGCTCTCAAGCCTAGGTATACATTTTATAGAAAGAACTAAATAGTGGAAAAATAAACTGTGACATATCAGGGATTGGCCAATGACAGTTGTTGAGCCAAAGCCACTTGTTTTTGCAAAACTAAGAATAATTTTTTTACATTTTTAGGTAAATAAAACTGTATTTTAAAATGTAGAAACCATTCTCAGATAATACATTGTACAAAAAACAAGTATCACGCAATTGGTCCCTTAAGCTATAGTTTGCTGGTCCTTGACTCTATTCCAAGGTTTAGAAGATGGAAAAAGAGGAGGAGGAGAAAGAGGAGAGAATGTATGAGGGAGGTGGGGAGAAAGGAAGGAAGGAAGGAAGAAACGAAGGAAGGAAGGAAGGAAGGATGAAAAAAGAGAAACTACAAAGAAAAACTTTAGAATTATACTTCACTTTCACTTTAACTTATTACAAATTAGATCTAGAAAGCCAGATTATCAACTACCCAAACTAGAATCAGTTAATACATTTATCTTATCTATTAACTCAGCTTATGTATGTCATAATCTTTCTCCAAATTATTTCTAAATATTTTGATTCCCAATGATGAACATTTTTGAATATTTTTATTCTTGGGAATCTTTGAGTATTAAGTATTTTTTCTTCATTAAAGAGTTCCCCTTGATACTGCATTTAGTTAATTTTTCCTTTTGCTTAATTTTATATGATTAGTCTTAATTACATTAATTTGGGTTCCCATAAACAGTTGTTTCTTTGCTTGGTCTTTACACCGATTTGTCAGTTTGATATAGAAAAATATTATTCATTTACCCCTAAGAAAATTACTATCCCTTTCAAAGCCCTAATTACATTAAATTGAATTTATTCCACTGACCCATTCCTAGCCCCACCTCATATGTGATACTGTATTGGCATCTTCTTAGTGAAGAGAACTTAGAACTTTATACCTTATATTGATAGAAAACTTTTTCACTCAACTAATTTATAAAAGGACTCTGATTTTGAATCCAAAGAATAATCTAACTGAAAACAGCTATAGCTTTTTATGATATGGAATATCTGAAATTTTCCTACCATGACCCCAAGACCTCCTTAGAATATTCCAAAGTATATCTTCATCTGGCCATCTTGCCAATTAAAATTATCCTTCTTCCTCTTCCTCAAGTGATTTAATTATAATCCCATTCTCATCACTATCGCACCAAGTGCTTAAAAGACAAGTATAATGAATGAAGATCATCTCAAGTTCAACAAGTCTAAAACTCATTATCCTCTCCTCCTAGATACACATCTACTCCTATCCTAAACTGCACCTTTTGGGAAGTGTACCACCATCTTTCCTGTCACTGAAGTTTGAAACCCTAGAACCATCTTTTCTTTTCACCTCTACTCACCTCTCATATTTAATCCATCATCTAGTCTCATCAGTACTTCCAAAACATCTCTCAAGTCCTCATCACATCTCAGCTCTATTACTACAATAACCATCTAATTACTCTTTCTAATTCCAATATCTGCTATCCCCAATTAATCCTCAATGGAGTCACCAAAATAATCTTTCCAAAGCATAGATCTGATCATGTTGCTCAGAGCTTACCTATTACTTCTAAGATAAAACACAAATTCCTCAGATGGAAATGGAAACATTTCATGTATTATTTCACAGATCCCTTTCATGCTAGTCAAATTTACCACCTTACTAGTCCCTGAAATCATTCTTCCATATCTTGGCTTCTCTCCCCTTCCACAGGTTGTTCCCATTGCCTGAAATGCACTCCCTTCTTTCCTCCACCACCTGGCTTCATTCAAGGCTCAAGGTCATAGTATTACCTACTAAGGAAAACTTTACAGATCTTTCCAGTTAATGGTGAACTTTCTCTCTTCAAATTAACATATGGTAACCTCTTTATATACATGTTTTATTGCCCAGGAGAATGTAAGCTCTTTAAAGGCAGAGATTGTTTTACAGTTTTTACATGTCATTCTTTGGCTGAGTACTGCCTTACTTATTCAAAGTAGTGGTCAGTGGGTTCATTATAAAGCCAAATGATTTTAAATTAGTTCAGAGAATAATAACTGAGTAAGCTACAAAGTAGTTTTCAAAGTCCCAAAATGCTTAGCTTTAATTTATAGTCTGAACATGCGTATAGTTTTCCCTAGCTCTAACATGATGTCCTGCCTGTGTGGCATTTCCCCTTGATTCCCAGTCTCCTATTTCATTCTAGATAAAGTGGAATGCTCAAATGTTAAAATATTAAAAGTTATCTATAGCTAATTCTGAGCCCCTAACCCATAGGAATCACTCATTCTATCAGATCAGTTCCACTTTATTCATATTGCTATGATGTGATCACATGATTTACCCTGGTACATATAGTAGGTTTAAAAAGAAACTAACTCAAATATCCCTATATGAAGACAGTCATTACTAATTGTTTCCTTCTCCTGATTTCTTCCTCCCAGCTTTCTCCTAGAACTTCAGGTTTAGATGAAGGGAATACTGACCATATACTCACTTACTTCAGTGTAAGAGATATTTACTCTCTCTCTCTCTCTCTCTCTCTCTCTCTCTCTCTCAGCCATTAGACAGTGCCTATCAGGGTGACACAAGCTAAGTAGGCATTTAATAAATGTTGTGCTATGAATAGCATTATTGAAGAATTTTGGCCCTGTATTCCTGAGCTTCTGAGAATACTCACTTAAATCAAGGAATCTGATCCTTATGAATTATTGTTTCTTAACACAGCTTGAGAGAACAAAAAACATAAAGACAGAGTGGAGGGTCAGAATTTAATTGTAACATTGATACTATCTCTGTGATATTATTTAACCATTCTATGTACCACTTTCCTATAAAGCAATGAATTTCAATAAGAGGATCTCTAATGTTATGTCTAGCACTAACTTCTATGATACTGTGATCAGTTTCTTTCTCTACAAAATGTGTGTGATAATGTTCTATCTGATTCATGAATTTGTTGAAAGTATTTTGGAAATCTTAGTGTTTTAGAAAAGTAAGTTATCTTAATATGAAAGGAATAGAAAACACAAGATCCTA
>NC_058135.1:102616890-102619804 GCF_016433145.1 Gracilinanus agilis
GGGGGGTGAAGAGGAGTGTGTGAGCATGAATCATGTAACCATGTTTAAAATGAGTATTAATGAATGTTTAAAAAAAATCAATAACCTCCTTATAGGAGAATATCTCTTAAGGACAGTGATACAAGCCCTTCTTCATTTTAGACTTTTTGAGCTAATGTTTGTCTTTTATTTTTAAAATTAAGGAAGATAAAGACTAGAATATAACAAAGGGCAGTAATAAGAAATCAAAATATAATAGAACTTTCAACAATAGTCCTTTGAATCACAGCAAGATCTGATGCATAAATGATTTCTCTTAAGAGCTAACCTCCCTTAAATCTGGATCTTGGATACCAACCCACCTCAAGAAGAACCTGGAACCATTATTCATTTTCTTCTTGTATAAAATCTTTGATTTCTCCCTTAACATTGCACTTTCCGTTTTTGCCTTTATACATGAAAAGATTTCCCTTATCTTGAAAAAAACGACACGTTCATTACTAATTATATTTATCCTCTTATGTGATAAAAAATTTATTGAATTGGTGATCCTACTCAAGCCTACTGTTACTTTCCCCACCTCTTCCGACTCAAAGATCTAGTAACACTGACTGGCTTCCTTGCTGTTCCTTACACAAGACATTTCATAGGCTATTCTCCCTCCTAGTGGCTTCCTTCAAGTCTCAGTTAAAATCCCACCTTTTGAAAGAAGCTTTTCACATTTTATCTCCCCTCTAAGATTATCTAAAATTTACCCTGCATTTATCTTGTATGTACATAGTTGTTTGCATGTCATCACCCTCACTAAAATGTGACATCCTTGAGGGCAGGAATTATTTTGTTTTTGTTTGTTTGTTTGTTTGTTTGTTGTCGTTGTTTTGTTTTTTGCCTTTCTTTGTATTCCCAGCACTTAGCACATTACCTGACACTTAAGTGATTAATAAATTCCTGATGACTTAATTTGGCTTGACTTGACTCATCCAGCTGTACACAGAAAATTTCTACTTAGAATGTAAAACCATCTAATAAAACTCAACAGAGTCATATGAAACAACTTATTGGCCTTTCATATTGGCTTCCTGTCAGTCCTGACTAATGGGGATCCGGCTATGGCTAATGAGACAGAGAGTTGAGTTATGCAGCAAAGCTTTATTGTGGGAAAGGGAGTGGGGAGGAGAAAGGGAAAGAGCAAGGGAGAGCCTGCAACCTGCAGATGACTAGGGGTGTCCACCTGGGTGGAGAAGGGGGCAATCTTTTATAGGGCAGTGGTCTGGGATGTAGTATACAGAATTGGGGTGATATAGTTTTCTAGCTTTGGCTGAGTTCCAAAAGCTGTTAGAGGTTTGGAATCTTGAGGAAAAGACAGTTGGCTGGATCTTCCGTGGAGGGAGGTTGTCAATGAGCAGAGCTGCTTTGATTACCTAGCTTTAATATTGAAATTTAGCCTAGCTTTGACATATTTACTTAAGAAATTATTATTCTAGATAAACCCTTTATATCTTCCTTTCCTAATACCATCCCTGCATTCCCTCCCTTACCTTATATGTCTGTGGAGTTAATAAGGAGAGTAATTATAGAGGAGTTAAATCTGTGAAGAGTTACTTAATTGACAGCATTAGTTATAGTTAATCAGTCATCATTTATTCCCTTTAGATAACAATAGCACTTTGTAAAGCTGAGTTTAAAGGCAGGTCCTTACTCAGACTCCATCTTTACTTCCTTTCCCCACATGAGGTTCCTGAGACAACTGATAGGGCTGTCCTTTGATCCACCTTCCTAACAAACATCCTTCAAACAAAATAAACCCTTTTGTGTTTCAACAGCCCTATTAGTGTAATTTGTCTGTTAGTTATCAAGAAGGAAACAGAGGGAAAGAGACAATATACTCTGGGCTTGAAGGGAAGCCAGGCATCCATCTTGAAGGAAGGTGTTACTTCAAAACAGGTCCTTCCTGTGAAATTAACTAAAGCCTGTTTGTTAATTTCAGTCTAGTCTATTTCCCTCAGCTTGTGTTTGAGTCTAAGTCCCAGTCTGTAAGCCTGCTGTGTTTGTCTGTTTAGTTTAATTTCTCTTCTCCCTAAAAGATCTCTGTTTCCCTTCTGTGTTATACTCCTGACTTCAGTCCTATATTACCCTGAATCTCCTTTAATCCCAGCCTACCTGTAACCGAGATTACCAATTTAGCAAGTCTCCAACATCCTCCTTTCAAATTTCCCTTATACCACACCTTTCCTCAAATTACCCACATTTCAACTGGCGAGCCAAGTCATATGAAACCTATCTTTTGAAGAAAAGAAAAGAAAATGAATTGCACAAGATTGATTTTTATATTAAGCAGTCTATCGCTGCTTATTTGGTCTTTTATGCAGGGAATGTGTGCATTTTGGCTGGTAAAAGTACCAAACATGATACAACAATTAATTGAAATCTACGACTATTATAAATGGTTTGCATTCACTTTAGCTGAATGCATATGCTTCATTCCAACAGCAGTGGCAATTGTTCTGGCTCTATGGCATATTTTGGCAATTTTAAAAGCGGTCCTGACTCATCTGTTTAACTATTATAAGGCATCTGATTCAAAACAAGAAAATGATAACAAGGAACTAATTGAGAACATAAAACTACTGTTCTAAGTGTTGAGGCAATTACGTGAAGGGAATGAACTCGATAAGCATACCATCTTACAACTTGAAATCGTAGAATCAAATTTTGGGGGGAAAAAGGAAACAGAGAAAGATAACCAATACAGAATGCAGTGGTCTCTGTCCTACCAATAGTAGACAGGACTATTGTGCAACCTGGAGAGGGGATGGTGCATGTCAAAACATACAAGGCATTCACTCCTAGTGATATGGAGGTTTTAAAACGCCGTTTTCCCAGATTCTACGAAAAACCTTACAAAAGTCTAAAAGAATTAAAGCGGGTGTTCACA
>NC_058135.1:102619890-102631995 GCF_016433145.1 Gracilinanus agilis
TTGAGAACATAAAACTACTGTTCCAAGTGTTGAGGCAATTACGTGAAGGGAATGAACTCGATAAGCATACCATCTTACAACTTGAAATTGTAGAATCAAATTTTGGGGGGAAAAAGGAAACAGAGAAAGATCAACCAATACAGAATGCAGTGGTCTCTGTCCTACCAATAGTAGACAGGACTATTGTGCAACCTGGAGAGGGGATGGTGCATGTCAAAACATACAAGGCATTCACTCCTAGTGATATGGAGGTTTTAAAACGCCGTTTTCCCAGATTCTACGAAAAACCTTACAAAAGTCTAAAAGAATTAAAGCGGGTGTTCACATTTTTTAACCCTAGTTTGGACGATGTTGAATTTCTTTTGGGGGAATTTTACACTCCCTTGGAAAAGGAAAAATTCCTGACCGAAACTAGAACGAACCCCAATTTAGAATCATGGCCGTTAGTACATCAAGATCTAGATTTCACTCAACATGCTAACATGAGATACTTGTTAAGGTGCAGGGCTGATTTTATCGAAGCAATGAGAAATTTTGCAAAAAGGCCAAATGCATGGCAAAAATTTGAGAAACTGAGGCAAGGGGAAGAAGAGCACCTGAGCAGTTTTCTAGACAGAGTTATTGAAGCTGCTGAAACGATATTAGGACTTAGAGATACTCATTCCCAGGATATGATTGATCATATAAGGAGACAATTTGTAAAGGGAACCTCAATCCCGATACAAAATTACTTCAGGCAAAGTTGTCCACAGTGGGAATCATTACCACTGGAGGATATTAGGAATCATGCAGCATATATACATGATTCCAAACAGAAAGAAGTGAGAATGGCTAGGCAATCTGACAATGAGAAAGATGAGATCATAGCAGACTTGAAGAGACAATTGAAAAAGTCGAAACGGGAGAAAGAAATCGAAGAGGTGAAGAATTTTGCTCTTCAGACGAGTAGAAACCAGTTTAGACAACCTGCCAACAGCACCCCAAAATCAAAATCAGCACCCCGATGCTACTTGTGTGGGAAGATCGGGCATGTGATTCGTTTTTGTAGATATAAGCAACAAATTGATTTTTCAAAACCCAATAATCAAAGAGATAATAGAAAAACATTTTATAATTCAAAGTGGGCTAGAAATAATGAATCAAATAGATATGATCAAGAAAAACATACGGATACTTGCTGCAATCACACATGCAAAAAGTACAGTCAAACACCTTCGTTAGATGATATGGAGAGATACATACAAATGGGCACAAAACCGAAAAAATCATTATGAATCGAGATTTCTAATTTAAAACCTATCAATCAGTGTAATTTGGGTGTGGCAGAGAATTGAGGGAAGCAAAATGAGAAATTGAGGCAAAATAGAAAAGGTGTCTAAAGTAATCTACACAGAGGATACACATAGGTCTGTGGTAGATAATGAGCAATGGGAAGACATAATGCAAATGCTCAAAGAAATCTTTGGCATTAAGGAGGATGATTATATAAGGGATCAGCTTTCTCATTCCATATCACACACATTGGGTGGGAAGCATGAATCAAACCATTGCAAAGAATCACATCAAGAAAATTTGCAAATGGGTTTAGAATTAGATGCAACAGTTCTTTCCCATGCAATTGCTTTAGACACAAGGTCACAATTAGAGGTTAAAGAGCAAAAAAGTCTAGAGGTTGGCAAGAACTTGATTTTAAAGAAATGACCCACTGATTTAAAAGATGATAGCAGCTGTGTAGGAAAGTCAAAATCCACCTTTCTCAACCCCTTAGCTACAGAATTTCATCCTAAACTTTGGGGAAGAGATAGGGAACAGTTGCCTTCTTCTACAATCAGTGTGGCTGAACATAACATCGAGACTGTTACTGTGATTGATAAAAATAAAAATCATCTAATGTCAGTCACAAAAACAGTAGGGCAAAATAGGGAACAACAGTCAGCTTTTGAATCAGTAATTGAACCTGAAGTGTTGAAGGGAACACAATCTAACTATCATACAATCCTGGAGACTACTGAAGGAGAGATTGCTGATTTGAGGCTTGACAATTCTTTAAAGAGCAGAGTGGAAGATAGAACAAATCAAACTTCCATTTCTGAAGCCCTTAATGAAAGCCAACATGGAATTTGCAATAGTGACAATGACTTACAAGCTCTCAATGAGAGTATGCTCTTTAAGCCTGCTTTCTGTAATCCTGATTCTAAACTGAACTTGCCTAATGGTGCTATAGGAAGTTTGGGTTTAGAAACAAAAGACCATACACAACAAAGAATCAACGACAAGTGTACACAAAATACTGAGGATTCTTTATTACCCTTAGTGCCAGTGAAGTCCAATGACAGTGGAGAACCCTTAGTTACTTTAGAAATCGGGGGAGTACACTATGAGGGATTACTGAACACGGGGGGCAACTTGTTCCATACTACGAGAACCACCTGAAGGATGTTGTGTTGCCTCTAACTGGTCATACTGGGGTACTTGTGTCCAGTTGATTGGTTAACACTTAAGGGTTTAGTAACCTTAGCTCTGGGGGTAAGAAGTTCTCAGGATTGATTGTCAGTGATGAGGGAGGTCATTTGTCTAAGGCTGTCAGCAAAGTCCTAATGTTCTACCAGGTTTTACTGGGGCTTTGTCTCATGGTTTAGACAGGTGTGCTGGGGTGCAGGAGGTATTGCTCTTGGTAGGGATTGGGGAAGGGGGAAAGGGGTTTTGTTCCCAGGGTCTGTCACTTCTTTCTTCCCAACTTTTCTCTCTGCTTTGGCAATGTCATTCTCTCAATCATTGAAGTTCAAATTCTTAGAATTGTTTTTCATTCATTCATCTTTTTATCCCCATAAATCTAGTCAATTGCCATGTCTTTTCAAGTGTTCAAGTCTTCAAGACTTTCAAGTCTTCAGAATCACTCTCACATCCACCACTTTCTCTCCATTTTCTTGCCACCACCATGAACCTTCACTTTATGCCTGGATCATCACAACAACCTCTTCTTTCCATTTCAGTCTATCTTGCTACCAGACTTCTATTACCTAGAAAGTGATTTCATTCTGCCATTGTCCTGTTTAAAAGCCTACAATGGATCCTTATTGCCTACTATAGCAAGTCAAAATTCCTCTGCTTCATTTTTAAAGTCTTCCCAAAAAGGCTTTATCCTCTTTATCCTGATTGATTTCCTATGATTCTCTAGCATGAATCATTCAGATCAGGTTCCTCATTATCCATAAAAATAGGGTGTCTCACATGTTGTAATGCAGTTTTAAGCTTTAATAACTCATAGGATTTAGAATTGGAGGAGGGGAGAAATACCTTAAAAGTCATTAAGATGGGTAGCTAGATGGCTTAGGAAATAGAGAACCAAGCCTGGAGATGGGAGCTCCTGGGTTCGAAACCAGTCTCAAATGCTTCCGAGTTGAGTGACCCTGGGCAAGTTACTTACTCCCAGTTGCCTAGCCCTTAACACTCTACTTAGTATCAGCTTGTTTTTCAGATAACTGAGACACGAAAGTAAAATGATGAAAGAAAAAATTACATGAATCTAGATACTTTTACTTCAAAACTTACATTTTGTCAACTCCCTTCCCCTTTACTCAACATTCTTGGCACTTAGCACCCATATGATTGTCATGTGAAAGTCATGTGTTTTGGAGTCAGGAAGACTTCAGTTCATATTTTACCTCTGACATATACTGCCATGAGCATACAGCTAAAAGAATCTGGAGCTGATGCCTACTAGTTCAGGGCTCTCTCCGCTGCAAAACTTTGCCTCTCATAGAACATGGTGCTAATGAGGTCACGGCCCTGGGTTACTAGAGATCGTTTACATTCACAAGGAGATAAATTCTCTTCTATGATCACACGTTGGACCCTTAACTTCAGCCAAGTTTCTACAAATCTGTCAAAAGGAAATGAACTGATATTGGGACTAAGAAAGGAAGAGTACAAATTTTGGGCCATCACTTAGTGCTAAATAAAATTCCACGTTACACTCTATATACTATCCTGCATGTTACCGACTTAGTTAAATGTTATCTCCACTGCTAATACAATATAAGCTCCCTAAAGACAAGGGCTAGTTTTGCATTTCATTGTATCCCCATCGCTTAGCACAGAGTCTGAAACATAGCAAGCACTTCGTAAATGCTTATTGGTAAATTGACTGACTGATGCTGATTCAGGATCATTATCTTTATTTACCAAAGACTGTATGCTTTTACAATAGCACATCCCCCTGTATGTAATCAGCAAGAGAAAGTCATGGGAAAGAAGACATCTGAGGGTTTATTTCTAGTCACCCACAAATAAATCCACTATGTTAAAAAAATCTGTCTTTTGTAAATATATAACCTCCTTTATTCCTCCACCTTATTAATGCTATTTACAATGTAAGTAATGCAAAAGAGGGCAAGGTTGGATATGGAGTAATAAGCTCCCTGTCAATAACACTATTTTCATGGGCTAAATTGCCACCTGCTAGGATAGGATGCTGCAGATGCTGTATCTTTGCACCCTGGGAAAGTTTGAAAGAGATGACTTTGAAAGTTTTATTTTTAAATTCTGCAAGGCTACAATTCCATACAATCTCTGCAAAAATGGTGGAAAGGAATAGATAAACAAATGAATTGCTGACTAAATGCTGGCCAAGAGAGACAAAATTAACCTAGTCTATTATTCCATTCATGTTATTTCTGAGATGAAAATGAAAATCTTAGGGTTAATCAAGGAGATGACAATCAGAAGATCATCATCTTGACCTTTATCGGCCATGATTCATTTCTTTGCTATAATTTCCTATTTTTTCTAGCCTTGACTTTTCTCTAGAGTCAGAGAAAATAACAATTGTAAATAATGAGCACTTAGTGTTCCTGGAACAAACTCTCCAATGCTAGCAATATTGGCTTCAGCGTGTGCCGAAGAGGCATCCAGATGTTAACCAGCTGAAACAATATATCCCAGTGCATCTGAATATATACTGTATTTCATTTTGATTTAAGTAATGAAAGTAGAAATGAGGTTCAGGGCTCACATTAAAAGCCCATTGACTCAAGAAACTGCATGAGAAAACGAATTTCTAAAACTTCAGGCTGCCAGATGATGGTGGGCTTAGGAAGATAAAAAGCAACAACCAATCAGTGCTCTAGATACCTTCACTCATTTCTGCAGTGTACCACCAGCTCATGCATGTTTTCTATCATGCATGTTGTCTACACAAGGAAATCCTATTATTCCATCAAAGAGTAGGGAATAAGTTTATCCTAAGAAGTAAAAACTGGCTTAAAAAAGAGATAATATGAATTACCAAATGATACAAGTCCTGGAAAAGACAAGGGGGCAGGGTTAGAGGATTTGATTATGAGTCTTACAATTTGTCCTCCACTTCTCCCACTATCCCAACAATGATAGGACTTCCCATCTCCAGGGATGGCTTTCTATCCACTGAGCTACCTTCCTGCCCCTGACTAATTCTTTTTTGAATCTTTGCTGAACACAGGCTTTATGGGCTTTCCAGATTATCTTTCAGTATTTTTTCAGAAAGAAATTCCAGGAAAGGATTGTGATTCCTCCAACAACTTGGTAGATTGTTTAAACAATTCAATAAACGTTAATCATTTGCCATATGAAAAGCAATTGGAGTAGATATACTTTGCTACTTTGATGTGATATATTCATAGTTTCACTTGTGTAGGTTCTGCTTCTACCAATAAAAAACATAACCTCTCTATGCCGTCTCATTCTGTATGACTTTTGTCAGTGCCTTGCATATGTCCTGGCCAGAGAATGTCCCCATCTTGGGAAGACTCCTCTGATTCTCTAAATACCTCAGGAGAAGTATATAATATGTTGATCTATTTCATTCTGCTTACATGAATAGCCCAATACAGAGCACAAAATATTGCTACTCCATAATGGAGTCTTTAATGTGTTGTTCTGTCAAAAATGTCATCATTGGCAGACAATTGGTAGTCTCTTTTGGTAACTCTAAGACTGGTAATCTTGTAAAGATATAGCCTAGCATCATGGATGGTAAACTGGTATCAAACTTAGGAAAACCTTGGTTTCCATTCTGCCTTTAATGGATATTGGCTGTGTTGCTCTGGGAAAATTATTTATTTTCTCAATGTTCTGGGCAACTCTCTAGGCCTACAATATGCAAAGAAGTTACCAACCTGCATTATCTTCACCTGGCAGCTCCCTATCATAAATGCTGGACATAAACCCACCCAAAGGCCTGAAGAATAATCCAAAACCAAGACCTCAGAAAGAGAATTCATAAGCATACAAGGCAGTAGAAAATTTCCAACAAAGGAATGGGTTCTTGGAATCCACAGGATAGTGAGTAAAGGATTCCTTATGTTAGATTCACCAAAAAAATTAGGACTCAAATTCCAGAGCTTAAATGTCAAAGATAGAATTTGCAATCATCTACCAAAAAGAAATTCAGATATGAACATCACAAATTCAAATCATAAAGGATTACTCAACAATGATTAGAAATATTTTTAAAACATTATATATTAAAAAGGAAAGGAAATCAGCTTGCTGCTCCAAATTACCTATAATGCATAACTGAGTATATTCCATCATGAGCAAAGATAGTTCTTCAGTTATAATGGAAAATTTAAATTTCATTCAAAAAGAAACATAGAACTAGGCAGGTCCTTTGACATGCCAATTGACCAAGAATTTAATTAACAAGATAAAATAGACTAGAAAGACTTAATTTTAAGTAACAAGTAAAGGAAAAGCAATTCTTATGCAAAAAGTTAGGTCCACTGTAGATTGTTAATCATACCTAAGAGTCATTGAAATCATAAAAGTTAGGGATTTGAGTAAAAAATAATTTGACAAGAGGATACGCAGAACTAGATTGTGGGAGAATAAAAAAGGAAGAGGGAAAATAATTGTGAAATGATTTTTCTAAATATTCAATTTCATAAATTGAAACTGACCAAACATAAAGAGGTGAGGAAAGGAAGAGGGAAGACGATTGCTAAAGGATATTAACTGCACTAGTTAGGGAAGGCTTAAAAAGATTAAATCAACAAAAGAAGCTAACAATTTTTCTTTGGTGTGAGGATGAGAAGGATAAGAAATGGTCTACATATAGTCATATGGATTAAGATTTGATTGTAATAAAGTAAGATAAGTTGTTTCTGAGTTTGGCGGATAGACAAGTATAGGAAGTAAGCGCAGGTTATTTAAAACAAAGTAGGCAAAACAATACCATGCGCTGACTAAAAATGGAGAGACAATAGTAATACAACAGGATTAAATAGAAGGAAATCAATCTTAATAATTATAAACCAAATTGTTAATAAGTCAAATTCACAAATTAAAAGGAAGCAAATTGTAAAATGGATTAGAAAACATAATACAATCTTTTGCTGCTTCTAAAGATAAAATTAAAAGATTGGAATAAAATCTACTACATTTTAACTAAATTTAAGAAAATAAAATCAATCATAATTCCATTTAAGCCAATAAAAACATCGGTGTCATTAAGGAAGATAAGCACATGAAATTGAATTATGATTAAAACATTGTAATAATGAAATAATATCTATTTTAAATATATGTAGAAGCTAAGTTGCCTAGAAACTAATTTCTCAGAGGAAAGTATGACTGAAATGCAAGAGTTTTTTTAATTTAATGTAATCAAAATTATTCATTTTACATTTTGTAATATTCTCTAGGTCTTTTGCTAGGTCTTAAATTCTTTCCTTTCCCATGGATCTGACAGGTATACTATTTTTTGTTCACCTAATTTACTTATAATTTACTTCTTCATATTTAAGTCATTTACCCATTCTCAATTTATCTTGGTGTAGAGTGTGAGATGTTGATCTAAACCTAATCTCTTACATGCAGTTTTCCAATCTTCCAAGTAGCTTTTGTCAAATAGTGGGTTTCTGTCCCCAAAACTGGGATCTTTGGGTTTATCATACACTATCTTGCTGAGGACATTTACCCCAACTCTATTCTATTGATATTCCCTTCTTCTCTTAACCAGTACCAACTCACACCTCGCAGATTGGCCAATATGACAGCAAAGGAAAGTAATAAATGTTGGGGAAGATGTGGCAAAATTGAGACACTAACGCATTGCTGGTGGAGTTGTGAATTGATCCAACCTTTCTGGAAGGCAATTTAACAATAAAGCCCAAAGGGCTTTAAAAGACTGCCTGTCCTTTGATCCAGCCATACCACTGCTGGGTTTGTACCCCAAAGAGATAATAAAGAAAAATACTTGTACTTGTACAGCTGCTCTCTTTGTGGTGGCAAAAAATTGGAAAATGAGGGAGTATCCATCAATTGGGGAATGGCTGAACAAAATTTGGTATCTGGTAGTGATGTAATATTATTGTGCTAAAAGGAATAATGAACTGGAGGAATTCCATGTGAACTGGAACAACCTCCAGGAACTGATGCAGAGTGAAAGGAGCAGAATCAGGAGAACATTGTACACAGAGACTATGGCACAATCAAACGTAATGGACTTCTCTACTGGCAGCAATGCAATGATTCAGGCAATTCTGAGGGACTTATCACACTATCCACATCCAGAGAAAGAACTGTGAGAATAGAGATGAAGAAGAAAAATATATGATTGATCACATGGTTCGATGGGGATATGATTAGGGATATTGACTTTAAATGATCACTCTATTGCAAATAGTAATAATATGGAAATATATTTTGAACAATGATACATATAAAACCCGATGGAACTGCTGGTTGGCTCTAGGAGGGGGGGAAGGAGAAAGGGAGGGAAAGAATATGAATCATGTAAGCATAGGCAAAAAAAATCTTAATTAATTAATTAATTAGAATTTTAAAAATAAAAAATAAAGCACGAGAGGTACTATGAGACAGCAGAAAGAGTGCTGGATTTGAAGTCAGAGGATTGTGGTTTAAATTCTGCTCCTCTATTTTGGGTAAACATCACTCAAATTTTTCTATGCCACAGTTTCCAATCTTCTAGAACTAAATCAATTATTCTAAAATCCTAGGAGGAGGCTTAAATAAATGAAGTGATAAAGCTCATGTGAAAAAGCAAAAAATCTAGAATATGTTAGAAAAAGGTGAACAAAATATGAATGAAAGGGTCTTGGCAATTTCAGTTCCCAAATTTTATTGCAACATATTTTTAAAGTTACCCTGTACTGAATTTTTTTAAGTTAGTAAGTGGAACAGAATAGATTGTCAACATCATAAATGAAATGTATACAATAGTGTTGTTTTAATAGACTCTAGGAAACAAAGTAAAGAGGAGAGAGTATTTATTCAGCAAGAACTACTGAGTAAATCATATAGCAGTTTGATAGCAAATGGGAAAAGACTAGTATCTTGTACTATCATCCAGAATACAAAATTGATAATGAACTCATAAAAAGTTGTATCAACAAAATCTGAAGAACTGAATATTGTATCTATCACAACTATAAGTCAACAAGAACAAAGGAAAATATTTTACAATAGCAAACTTTTGAACAAATAAAATGACTATTGATAAAATAATAAGAAAAGATGCTCTTGGGGAAAATAATTTCACTAACCATGTTTAATTAAAATCAAGTATTCAAAACCCAGAATTGTTATGAAATAATAAGACTCAGATCTATCTCCCAAAATTAAAGTATATTAATAAAGATATCTTAAAGAAAAAATAGAGATTATAATCATCTAGGGAAAGTATTTTAAGTCACTAAATTTTAAATTGCAATAAATTGAAAAATTCAAATTAAGACATCTCTGTATTTGAAATCCATAAATTTAAAAATATTTTTGGATTTTTTAATGTAATAATTTTGCTCATTTTCTTTACCTTTTTGTCTTTAAAATATTATTTGTTATACAGAATGATTGTCTTGAAAGGGTAAGGGATGATGGAAAAGATTTTGGTAATATAAAAACAGAGACATTAATAAAATTTTATTTTAAAAATCTTTGTTATGATGAGAGGTACTCACGGAATAGGGAATCTAAGAGACAAATACTGAGACATGAACACGACAAATTAAATAAAAACAAACTTACCACCTTTTAAAAGTAAGAAAAAATATAGTGTCAGTTACCAACTTTAACTCAAAGCAGAAAGAGAAATAAATAATACCATAAGTATTACTGTAGATTAATTATAAAAAGTATTCAGTGAATAGCAGAAAGTATTTTTGGAAAAATTCTTATGGCATGAAAAAGAAATAAAAATTCTCTTTATTCAGATATTGCCAATTGTTATTTTATTTGATTTTTCATTTTTAAATATAATTCATATTTAATTTTTTAAATTTAAAATAAAAAATATTTGCTATTCAAAGAAATAATTCATTTTTCTCTGTTCTGGAAAGGAATTTTTCTGGACTCCAATTGGATTTATGTATGAAAAATCTAAGCCTAATTCTTGACAGTTACTGCAAGGTCATTCCAGAGAGCCAGTCTTTTGAATCCTAGGTTTCCAGAGTTACCATAAAAGCCTTCCCCATCAGAAAAAAAGTTGTCACATACTCCACCTCTGGCACTGGCTAATTTGTGCAGAAGGAGAAGTCATTGAGTTGGAATGGAGTTCAAAGATTCTTTTTTAGCTCAACAAATGAATCCTTTGGTAGAGGATTGGTAGATGAATCCTGTGTCAGTTGAGAGAAGCAGATATAGCTTCCTATAATCAGTCTACTATATTATAGCCACAGTTTCCCGCTGCCTAATTTTAATTCATTTCTCAGTCCTCTGTTTTAGAAAATTTTATGAGCCTTGTCTTCCCAGCAGATTGATCTTTCCATCTCTTCATTTCTTATATCTAGCCAAAAGGACCTAACAGTATCCTTCATAAAACGGGTATTTACAGAGTCCAATCCAGTGACCAGTGAGATTCCAAAACGCTTGACCTCCTTCCAACAATAACTGCCTACTGAGTACTTTGATCTTGGCTAAATATTTAATTTTCAAACTGCAAAGGAAAGCTGCAGCTCTACTTGCCCCACCTCTAATTATGCCTTCTAAATTCTACTTCATACGGCTCAATTTTTTCCTCCCTCTATCATGCATCATCTTTTTTTTTAACCATTTCCTTAGTTTACATTAATATGGCACTTTCTAAGCACTACTGTCCTAAATTCTTTACCAATATTATTTCATTTGATTCTCACAAAAACCCTGAGAGGCAGGTGCAATTTTTATCACCATTTTAGTGATGAAGAAACTGAGGCAAAAACTTACACAGGGTTGAAGACTTATTAAGTAGATGAAAAAGTAGATGCTTTCTATATTAGGGATATGCTTCATTTTATACCAGAAGAAGACACCCCAAAAGTTGATAAACTGGCTTTAAAATCTCACCTAAAATTCATTAGGCGATTAAAATATTTAAAACAAACCAGTTGTAAATATTTGAAATGTAGAGAATTGACTTCTAATTGGTTGGTTTTAAATGTGCTACTTTCAGAATTCATATCCCCTATTATGTTTTATGTAATGATATAAAAAATGATATGCTTTTAAAGCACAGCACAGTTCCTGGCATATAGTAGGTGCCTAAAACATGTTTATTCTCCTCCTTTCCCTCTTCATATAATAGCTAGTCAATTGCTAAATATGTGCTGATAAATTAACTTACTGAGGGGTGAATTACAAAGTAACGAGGATGTTCTGATTATATAATCTGTTGTCTTAAAACAAATATGAGTTTCACACCCCAATATCGGTAATAGCTAGAGTAGTATAGTGGAAAGATTCTTGAGTTGGAATCAGAGGCTACATGTTTAATCCAGATTTATTATCTGTGAAACCTTAGAAAAGGTAAATTTATGTTTCTCTAGACTTGTGTCTTCATATATAAAATGAAAGGTTTGGATCAGATGACATCTGAGGTGCCTTCCTGCTCTAAATGAATAACTACTTACAATCTACAGTTTTAATATGGTATTGTGTAAATAGTATTAGCTCGATCCCATTAATAGTCAAAAATCTACCCAACCCAGGCGTGCTAATGATGTCACTCCCACCTCCCTTAGTGGGGAGGGGAGACGAGTTACCCACACGTGACAATAAGTAACAAATCAAGAATAAGGGACTGCCCTTTGGGCAGTCCAAATCAATGTAGAAACTGCCATTTGTCCATTT
>NC_058135.1:102636750-102719559 GCF_016433145.1 Gracilinanus agilis
AAGGAAGGAAGAAAGAAAGAAAGAAAGAAAGAAAGAAAGAAAGAAAGAAAGAAAGAAAGAAAGAAAGAAAGAAAGAAAGAAAGAAAGATTGGCCAATATGAAAATAACAGAAAATAATAAATGTTGGGGGAGGGTGCAGCAAAATTGGCACACATCTATTGCTGGTGGAGTTGTGAATTAATCCAACCATTTTGGAAGTCAATTTGGAATTATGCCCAAAGGGCCTTAAAAGATTACGTGCTCTTTGATCCAGCAATAGCACTAGGTTTGTACTCCAAAGATATAATAAGGAAAAATACTTGTACAAAAATATTCAGTCACTCTCTTTGTGGTGGCAAAAAATTGGAAAATAAAGGGTTGTCCCTCAGTTGGGGGAATGGATGAACAAATTGTAGTCTATGATGGTGATGGAATACTATTGTGCTGTAAGGAATGATGATCTGAAGGATTTCTATATTAACTGGGAGAACCTCAATGAACTGAGGCAGAATGAAATGAGCAGAACCAGGAGAACACTTTACACAGAAAGTAAAACAATCCAATGTAGTGGACTTTGCTACTAGTAGCAATGCAACAAGCCAGGACACTCCTGAAGGACTTATGTGAAGGAATGCTATCCACAATAAGAGAAAGAACTATGGGAGTAGAGATACAAAAGAAAAATATATGATATCACTTATCACATGTATATATGGGTATGTGATTTGGGGCTTAGGCTTTAAAAGATTGCTCTATAGCAAAAAACGAATAATATGGATATAGGTATCAATTGATAACATTTATAAAACCCAGTGGAATTGCTTGTCAGCTCTGGGACAGGAGAGAGAAGAGAAGAGGGAAAGAAAATGAATCATGGAAACATGGAAAATATTTAAAAGCAAATAAAAATAATAATTTTTAAATTAAAAAAGAAAACCATTCCTATAATGGAGGTGATATCTGTAAAAATGGGTCCATTTAGCAATGGTGTCTCAGCAGGATCCAAGCCCCAGGCTGCTCACTAGCAAGGGGAAGGGGAGTGAGTGGATGGAATTCTTTCTCCTCCCCCTCCTTTTGGCAGTTGCAGCTTCTGATAACTGTTATTAACAGAATCCCTTTCTGTCCAGAAATGGAGGCTATCTGACTTAGCTATCACAGGGCTAATTTGGCTGGCAAAAAGGGAAATAATCCCACAGAAATTGACAACTTCCACAGTTGGATGTTTATTCCCTAAGCCCAAAATAGGTAAAGTGCTCAGGATGTCTTCAAGCAACTTTCCTGGTCACTGAATCACAATTACTCTTGGGATCTGCCAGGATGGCTTAGGTAATGTATGGATTAGGCTTATATAGCCTGAAAATACACCACCTCACACCTCGCACTCTTAACAAGAGAAGGGATTTATTAATTCATGGAAACAGAGAAGGAGGGAAAGTACTAGGATTGGAAGGTGAGGTAAAATCTATCTAAAATCTTCAAGGTTCTGTCAGAATAGCTATCTCCCCCAGAGGGGAAAGCCTCTGAATGATATTGTTTCTCCCTAACTCCCTCACAATCTAATCTTTCTCTTAAAGTCTAATATTAACAAGTTCAAGATGGTAAAGATGGTCTTGACTATAGATCTGTAATTGTTGAGGGATTGGCTGGGACACTGCTTACAAAGTGTGACACGGTGCTCACAACCTCTGGGAAACAGTCTGGTTAGAAGCAGTAAGAAGTATTCAGCAAAGAATCACCCTGCTCTCTGGGCTAGAGATAAGCTAAACTACTGAGAAGGAATAATCCTACCCCTTTCAGCCACCCAGCTCCCTCTGTCCCCCAAAGAGTGAGTTTGCCAAGATGGATGTCCTGCTTTTTATACCTCCATTCTTAACTGCCCCAACTTCCTCTTCTCCTAGAGTTCTGGGGGGTACTATGGAATTCTGTGAGGCAGTTCACCCCCACTTAAGATTACTCATGTTATGTATCATAAAGTAGCAAGAGGCTTAGATTGAGAATGAGGATGCACAACTCAATTCTAACACTAAGTAGTTTGGGGTGACTTTGCTCAAGCCACATTAATGTGTTCATTTCTTCATTAGCAAAATGAAAACATTTGTTCTTGTTGCTTTTTAAGTCCCATTCAGCATTAGATCTCATTGATCCCTCCTTTCATTCATGCACTTATTCATTCAATAACCATTCAGTATATGCTTCCTGTGTATACATGACTGTGCTTGACACTGAGTGAGGTTAAAAAGTTGACTAAAACATGGTCCCTTCTCTTCATTAGGCTCACATTTTAAAGTCACAATAAGAATCAAGCATAAAGAGCTGTAATACACACACTGATAAATGTGCTAACAAGGGCTAAAATCAAGTGCAATGTACCAAGTCTAATATTCACCACTGAGAAATCAGCAAATGGATCGTGTTCAGTCAAAGGCAAGCTTTAAGAAATCTGAAAGAAATGTTAAATAACAGTTTAATATGACATTCATTGTGTCTGTTACACTAATAAAGATGTTTAAAACTGATGTAAAAATATGACTAGTCATTTGGATTTAAATTTCAAAAACTTTCACCATTGAGAACCCCATGACCATTATTAAATGCATAGGTTTAAATTAAATGAGACTGATATTGCCCTGCCCATTAAATAAATGCCAATTGGTTGTCAGAAACAATTTTCTCAAGTCTTTCCGACAGTGTAAAGGGAAACGCAGAGTATATATTACATAGAGCAACTGAGGGTGGGATCTGCAAGATGTAAAAAACCAAAATGAAGCCAGACGCCAACTGTGTCTTCCAGTATGAGCTGCCCGTCTTCTCCCCATTTGTTTTTGGCTGCATGGTCATATCTCTCTATTAAAATATGGAAAGTCATATGGCTAGGATTTGGTCAACACCTCAAAAAGAGAAAAAGCCAACCATAGGAATGAATTTTTCAAAAATTTCCAGTAAATGGTAGAGATTTTGCCATTATGAATTCAGGAAAGTTTTCAAATACCTGGGTTTGCCTTATTTTGAATCTCATGAATCTAAAGAATATCACACCTATCATAGATTAAAACTGGTATCTGTGGATGTTTGGGTCTGTGCACATAAAATGAATAGGATTACAAAAGAAACAAAAGTTCAGTGAAAATAAAACTGTAATTTTTTTCCCCTCCAAGTTCATAGAGCTCCTGAAATCTATCCACATACTCTAGGGGTTCATAGGTGCCAGATTAAGAAACTCCTAATCTTCCCTGAAAGGCAGCTGGGTAGTATAATGAGTATAATACTGGGCTTGAAGGAATGGTGACATGAAGTAAATCTTACATTGGATCCTAGCTGTGAGCCCTATAAGGGTGAAAAAGAGGTTTTATGGGTTCAATATATTAAAGATGGTTGCCAGAGGATTGAACTATTATCAATCCTCAATTAAGAATAATCTCAAATCAAAATTGACTTTTATGGAAATGTATTTACATGAGAAGAAAGAGAGGAAGTACAGAAATAAGAATCTATCCCACTGATTAGTCCAGGTAGATCTTAACCCTCAGCAGAGGGTTAAGCCTGAGGCCCAGAGGTGAATGGAGCAAACTTCATTCGAAGAGTCTATAAAAAGAAGTTCTTAATAGAAAAGTTCAGTAAGATTCAGTCTTTAAACTCACCTCGTGGAACAGTCTCAGTCACAAACCAACAAAGCTCGCTCAAGTCCCCTTCGCCAAACCAGAAGCAGCCTCACTCACTCAACTCCCTCTTTTAAAGGGGTCACATCCAGCGCCTTCCCCTAGCCTGTGTGTCCAATCACAATAGATGCTTTCTCATAGAAAGCGTAGGGGGCGGTCCATTGATTCTGATTCGTTACTCACTCCAGCACTTGTGGGTTAGGACCTCCCAGAATTGGAAGTTGCTCTCACCTTTGGTGATTAAATCTAAAGATGGGCAGTGTAGACTTAATCTAATTATCACAGACCCTGGGCAAGTCCATTGGTCTCTTTTAGCCTCATCTATAAAATGGGAATAATACTAGTACCTATCTCATAAGATAGTAATAAGGATGAAATGAGGCATGTAATACCAACCTTCAACTGCTATATAAAATGCTAGTTATTGTTAATAATAATGTTATCATTTCCACTTTAGAAATGCAAAAAGAGAGGATACGGGAAGCTAAATCAGTCATTCAACAAACATTTGTTGGATGTCTACTATATACAGAGTACTCTGCTAGAAATCATTGAGATTTCACAGGCTAGCATGGGCATGGAAAGATCATTCATTTAAAATACTGACCAGAAATATATTAATGAGTTATTGACTTCTGTTCTATTATTTAAGTCGTAAGTAGAAGGCATGTTTTCTTTGTGTAAAGGTGTCTTAGCCAGCCTGGCACAATAGAAGTCATTAGTCATTTATGCTTCGGCTTCCTGAAATTAGCCAATAAATATTCATTTTTAAATTGTTTTCTAGCTATATTCCCCTGATTTTTTCTGAGTAATCTACAAGTTTTTTCCTCTTTCTAGTCATAATTGCTATGAGAGGAAAAAAAGAAAGACAATGGTTGATTTCTTACAGATAAAGTTGTCTCTCTGAAGTTTGACAATTTGAAAAATATTCTTGATTCTCACTTTGAACAATTTACAAAGCCAAAAAAGAAAAAAAAAGTTCTCCAATGTCACTTCTAGAATTCATTTCTAATTCAATAAGAAACCTGATGAAAAAAAGAATTAGGAAAACACTCCATCATCCTCCTCCAAAGAAGTATTGATCAAAGCCAAATTCTTGCTAAATAACATTTTGCACATAGAGATGAAAATCTTCAAAGCATTCTCCAAAAATTCCTTCAGAGTTACTTAGGCCTACCCCAAGTCTGAACAAATAACTCAGAAACAAAATGTTAAGTATGCCATTTAACATAAAAAGATCAATCTCACCTCAAGCCCTCTTACTAAATCCTGTTCTAATGCCTGAAAGGGACAGACTTATTCCACTTTTAAGTGTTTCCTCCATTTTACATGGATGTCTGACTGCTAAAGGGGCCTTTACCAGCTTAAAAAGAAATCATTTGGTGGGGTGTCAGAGGAATGACAATTTACATTCAAAGAATCTGGAGCTAGAAGAGAGCTTAGGAATCATCTAGTTGGGGGGTCAACAATACAGTCAGAAAACTAACATTCATCAATGCCCTATTTTTATAAAACACATAAGCTTATTTACATATTATTGATAGTTGCATTTGTGTGGTCTTTTCTAAAAAAAATTTTTTTAAAAAGAAAAAGAATAAAACGCATAAGCTAACCTTAGTTCAAGGATGTATAAAAACAGATGACTGGTAAGATTTATCCCTTCAACCATAGTTTTGCCAAACTCTGATTCTAATCCAACACCACTTTACAGATGAAAAACCTGAGGCCCAGAAGGGTCAGATGTTTGGTGCATAACAGACTGAAGCTAGGAAGACTAAGGCTTCCAGTAATGACCTAGCCCTCCCCTGATAAAGGCTTCTCTAGGAATAGGGCCTGTCACAAAGTAAACTGTGTGTTCATTCTATGAGACATCCTCTGGATATGCCTCATCTCCCATCATCTTGGGATATAATTTCCAAGATGGTAGTCCGTTTGAATTCAGTCTGGCTCAAACTTCACATGTGAGTTCAGTCGGCTTCAAAGTTCTCCTATGACTAGAAATTAAGTATCCACACAAGGGTCTTTTTCTTTTATCACTGGTAGAGGCACCAGCAATTATTTTCTCAGGCTTATAGTGAGTTAATTTGTACATTCTACTTCCTTCTTCCTACTAATTGAGAGTCACCCATCTCTTTCCTCTGATACCACAACCTGTACTTTTGTCTCCATCCAATTTGTGATGCTTTTCAATAATTTTCCTTTTCTGCACGCTTTTCAATAATTTTCCTTTTCTGCACTCCTTTTCTGTTAATCCCCTCTAGCACCCCTGCCTGATCATTAATCAATTTGCTTTCATCCCAGATCTCTTCTTTTCATACTTTTTCCATGATTGTGCACTATTATGGAAAGTTTCTTCAGGGAAACCTGACTGTCTCTAGAAGATACTACATCCCTGGTCATCTTCTCCAGTTTTGGCTTCTCTTTCTTTCTGCACAATAGACCAAGAAAGGCAGAATATTGTTGTTCCTTGCTGCCACTTCTAGACCTTTCCTCTACTATTATCACAAAGAAAGAAACTTATTCTTCCCTAAGGTTCATTTGATTTCTCCTTATGGACGTGTCTAGATCCATGTTCCTGTATTATACTGTCTCTGAGACAATGCTATATGCTCCTAGAGGAAATTCAAGTATTCTAAGTTCATTACAAATTGTCTTCTCTTTGGGGCACAAATTTGCATCCCAAAGAGATCATAGGGAAAAAGACATGTATAAAAATATTTATAGCCATGATCTTTGTGGTGGCAAAAAACTGGAAAATGAGGGTATGTCTGTCAATTGGGGAATGGCTGAACAAATTGTGGTATCTGTTGGTGATGGAATACTATTGTGCTCAAAGGAATAATAAAACTGGAGGAATTCCATGTGAACTGGAATGACCTCCAGGAATTGATGAAGAGTGAAAGGAGCATAACTAGGAGAGCATTATACACAGAGACTGATACACTGTGTAAAAATCGAATGTGATGGACTTCTGTTTTAGCAGCAATGCAATGACCCAGGACAATTCTGAGGGATTTATGGAAAAGAATGCTACCCACATTCAGAGGAAGAGCTACAGGAGTGGAAATACAGAAGAAAAGCAACTGCTTGAACACATGGGTTGATGTGGATATGATTTGGGAAGTAAACTTTAAATGACCACCCCAGTATAACTATCAATAATATGGAACTAGGTCTTGACCAATGACACATGAAGAAACCAGTGGAAATGTGCATTGGCTATGGGGGGTAGGGGGGGAGAGTAAGAACATGAATCCTGTAACCATGCAAAAAAATTTTTTTAAATAAAATTAAAAAAAAAACACAAACTGTCTTCTCAATGAGATGATGGGACTGAAGGGAGGAAGAGAATTTAAAGTTCAAAAATTTTTAAATGAATATTAAAAAATTATTGATTTTAAAAATTATGTTATCATATGCCCATGGAGCCTCATGCAAAATTTCTAGAATTCCTTGATTGATTCTCTATAACATTCCTCTCAACAGTGATTTCACACATTCTCTTTTTTTCCCCAAATCTTCCTAATGCCTCCCCATTACTTTCTCTCTCGATTTCAGCAAATGTCATTTCCTTATCATTTAATTTGAAAATCAAGACCAACTAAATAAAAGAAAGAAAATCAAGGCCAACTGTCATGAATTCACCTTCATCCCCACTTCTTCACATCTCAGTGATCCTCTATCTACATCTATCCTGTCCTTCTTTACTCCTAACCCTTAATAAGAAAAAACCCTTTACCTGTTTACACTAACCTATACCGTTCTCATCTCCTAGAGAAGCTTGTCTCAATGATCATTCTTTCTTTCTAATCTTTCATCTCTCTATATCTACTGATTCTCAGTTATCTTACAAAGCATCTTACAAAGATGCTCAGTTAATCTTTATCTTTCAGAAAACTTTCCCCAAACCCTAGTAGCCCCTCCCTATTATCTATCCTTTATTTCCCTACCCTTCATTACCAACTATCTGGAAAAAATTCTGCATATTCTCTTCTCAACCCATTGTGTTGTGGCTTCTGACCCCATCACTTGACTAAAATTGCTCTCTATTAAGTTACCAAAAATGTCTTCCTTGCTAAATCCAAAGACTTTTCTCAGTCTTCCTCTTACTTTGTCAATGCTCAGTTTTTGTCCTTGATGACTCCTCCCTCAACCTCTCTCTTCCATTAATTTCCACAATAGTGTTTTTTTTCTTTAATCCCCTCACCTATACATATTTTATTGTCTCACCAATCATTCCAATACCAATGTATCCTCTAAACTTCTACTCTTTATCTTCCCCCATATTTGGCATAATAGTCTAAACAAGTAGTTAAATAGCTTATTTTGTTGAAATATTGAATTGAATAAGTTCTTACACTTAAGCCCCCAACTCATACTTTTTGATCCAACAACACAGACTTTATTGCAGCTCCTTATGCTTAATCCTCTATCTATAGAGTGTACTTTTTCTCTGCTTACCCTCAGTGTCTGGAATTCTCTCCCTGCTTTTCTCCAAATCCTGAACTTCTCCAGCTTCCTTGAAATCTCAACTCAAAACCCATCTTCATGAGAGGCCTTTCCCAGTGGTTTCCCCCATTCCACTCCACTATGTTACTAAAGCTTTCTCTAGGAAATTATGAGAAATTGATCTTATGTTGTATTTGTTGTTGCTCAATAATTTCTCACTCAGGTTCAACTTTTCATCACCCCATTTGGTGTTTTCGTGACAAAGATACTGGAGTGATTCATCATTTCCTCATCCAGCTCAGTTTACAGATGGGAAAATATGGTTAAGTGACTTGTCCAGGGTAACATAGCTAAGAAGTACCCAAGGTCCTATTTGAACTTGGGTCTTCCTGACTCCAGCTTGGTACTCTTGTGGATACGTAGTTGTAGACACGTTGCTCACCCCATTAAAGTGTGAGCTCTTTGAGGCCAGGAACCATTTTTATTTTGTTTTTCTACTCTTTGTAATCCCAGTAATTACCATAATAACTCACATAGTAAGCATTTAATAAATACTTGTTGACTTGCTAACACTTTATCCTTCTTCTGGAAGATTCGTAGGCTAGAAGCCAGGTTACTTCTCTGGGTAACCTAATGATTCTTTAGTAGGACAGAATTTCTTCCTGGAGGAGATCTGAACCCTTGAAACTTTCCCTAGAATTACTCAAGATTACTAGAATTTCTCTAATCCAGTATAAGGTAGGACTTCCAAGTACCCCACCCCCTGTCTAATTTATGTCTTATATCCATAACAAGATCAAGGAGAACCAACTTTCTAATCTCACTTCTTTAGGAAGTGTTTGGTAAAGAAAATAATACCAGTATCCTCTAGGGAAAAAAGCATTTTGTTTTGCTTTTAAATCCTTGCCTTCTGTCTTAGAATCAAAACTGTGCATTGGGTCCAGAGGCAGAAGGCTAGACAATGGGTATTAAGTGATGTGTCCAGGGTCACACAGGTAGGAAGTATCTGTATCCAGATTTGAACCCAGAATCTCCTGTCTCTAGGTTTGGCTCTCAATCCACTGAGCCACCTCGCTACCTCTGAAAAAAATGCATTTGTAAAAGCAAGCAAGCTAATAATAATAGCTAACATTTTCATATTCTGTTAAGGTTTATATATATTATCTCATTTTATACTCACAACAACCTGGTTGTTATTATCTCTAATTTACGAAAAAAAAGGAAATTGAAACCCAAAGAAGGTTAAGTGACTTGTCAAGGATCACTGACATTGTCCAGTTTAGAAAGTGTCTTCAGCAGGATTTGAAACACAAGTCATCCTTACCTTAAGTCCAGTACTCAAGCCACTACCCCGCCAAGTGATATATGAGATGAGAAAAAAGAGCTAAGCTATGAGTTTTCCTACCCAGTACTTGAATAGGGTGTTTAATTAGTTCATCTTCTCATTATTCGACTTAACAGAAGTTAAGATTTAAGATTAGTGCTTCCCTGCTGAGATCACCTCCAATTTATCTTATATATATTTTGTTTATACTTAGATTGTATATTGTCTTCTCCATTAAAGTGTGAGCTCCTTTAGAGCAGGGACTCTTTTTGCCTTTTACTATATTTCCAAGATTTAGCACAGTGTCTGGTACATAGTAGGTGTTTAATGAATCCTTATTGCCTTGATCAGATTATTGATCTAGAAGCTGTAGAGATCTGATTCTCCATATGCAATGAAACCCAAATGGGAAAGCATAAGTGAGAGAACATAAGTGAGAAGAGAGTCTTCTCTAGCATTAGAACCAAAAGGGAGACCTATTGAGAAAAGGCAAAATGGGAAATAGACCTAAAAGACACATAAAAGGATCACCATATAAGAGGAGAGATTTTGTGCATGTTTAGAGCAAAAAAAATGATAGAAAACATAAATAGAAGATTAAGATATAAAAATTAGGAAGATTGCAAAACAAAGCACAAAATCCTGAAACTTGAAAGAAGACAAAATATACAGGCTGGAGACAGAATTGAATCATTTGATGTCAAAAGTAAGAAAATGGGAACAAATAGTGAAACTTTGTAGGAATCAAAGAAGGCACAGAAATGTGGCAAGGTTTTTTTTAGAGGTTAAATGGGAGCCATTTAAAACATGCAAAAAACATCTGATATCACATAAGGAAGTTCAAAACCCGAAACACTTAGGAGGAGAAAGAGATACTCCTGCTATTTCACAAATTCTCCTTTTAGTCCTTGTATGGAAACATAATCTCTACTTACTTTCAAACTCCCTCCAAGTCCAGTTCTCCACCTGAAGTTAGAATGTTATGTTTGTGATAAGGTGATTATTTCTACGGTAACTATAAAGCTATCACCAAAAAAAGATTAGGATTGGAACTGAGGAACTAGTCACTGAAAATTTTTCAAGTCACTAAGAACCACAAAGGTCAGGTGCCAAGCATCCAAAGGCACAGAGAATAGGGAATAAACTAGAAATAGAGGAAATAATAATAATAATAATAATAATAAGCATTTATAAAGAACTTTAGGGTTTGCAATGCATTTTATATGTTATCTCAGTTGATCCTCATAACAATGCTACAAGGAAGATGCTTTTATTATCATCTCCAATTTACAAATGAAGAAAGTTATTACAATAATAACTTATTTTTATAGAAGATTTTATATCATCTCAGTTGATTCTCACAACTCCACAAAGTGGGTCTCATTTTTATCCTTTCCCAGATATAAAAACTGAAAATGACAGTTTAAGGAAGCAAGTTCATACTGCAAGTGTCTGGATCAGGATTGGAACTCAGAGCTACCTGATTCCAAATCTATTTCCCTATCTATTGAGCTACTTCAAGTGCAATTGGCAAGATCTATTAGCAATTATTTATCAAACTATGATAAAGTGACTTTAGTTTCATCTAATGTCGTCAAAATTTGGAATACTAGACTGATTTCCTGGTGGTAGCACATGGTTTCTAGCTTCTGGGTAAGAAAGATATTTGATTATGAGACTTTCACATAATTCCTCTTCATCTCCCCCATTAGGTCACTCAGGGATAAATATTAGTATTATAGGTCCTTTGGGGGAGAAGGCTTAAAGTGACTCTCAACTCTGTCAAAAACTAATTTTACTTAATTCTATTCAGTTTAACAAATATTTCTCAAGCTACTCTAGCTGAATTCTGGGGATACAGAGCCAAAATAAAAGTCCTTTCCTTCAAGGAACTGAAATTCCATGGGTAGGTAAACACAAATAATCAACTGCAAACTATATACAAAGGAATATGAGGAATAAAATATTACTTGCTGCAAAGAAGGATTGTTCTATAGGGCTGTTATCCTTAAAAAAATAAACACCACACCTTCCATCTTAGAATCAATATTGCTTGGGGGGGGGGGTATCTGGGTAGCGCAGTGGAAAGAGAGTCAGGCCTAGAGACAGGAGGCCCTAGATTCAAATCTGACCTCAGACACTCCCCAGCTGTGTGACCCTGGGCAAGTCACTTTATCCCCATTGCCTACCCTTACCATTCTTCTGCCTTGGAGCCAATACACAGTATTGACTCCAAGATGGAAGGTAAGGGTTTAAAAAAAAAAAAAAAGAATCAATATGGTGTATTGGTTCCAAGGCAAAAGAGCAGTAAGAGTTAGGCAATTAGAGGTTAAGTAACTTGCCCAGGATCACACAGCTTGGAAGTGTCTAAGGCCACATTTGAACCCTGGACCTCCTATCTCCAGGCCTGGCTCTCAATCCACTGAGCCACCTAGCTGTCCTCAGACTGCTACCCTTTTTCATGAAAAAAAAGTATTTAAGAAGAGATGATCAGGGATTGCCACATTGACATATTGACAACAGTACCTTGATAAGGGATTTCTACCCTTCTAAGACAGAGTGGCCTCCCACTTGTTTCTTCATAACTAGTACTTCAGGGTACATCTTGGGACCATAAGAAATGTCCCATCCAACATATTAGGAGTTCCCTAAACACCTGAACCAAATATATTTTGAGGAGCAGTGGAAAGAACACTGGATCTGGAGACAGATAATCTGGCTATAAATCTTCTTTTAATCCCTGTATTAACCTGGACAAATTGCTTAACCTTCTTGGACCCCAATTTCTTGATCTGCAACATGAAGAATTCAGACTAAGCGACCTATGAGATCTTTTTAGAGTTCTAGATCCATGACCTTAATTGCTAACTTATTTTTAGATTCACATCAAGAAAACACATTAGCTCATGACTTAACATGTTTTGCTGTGACTTGGTCATTTTAATTTCTGTGGTGTGTCTGCTTCCTTTTAAGAGACAGTAGCTCTCAATTTATGATCTGGTGCTCAATTCTGAGAAAGAAAGGAGAAAGGAGAGAAAAGGAGGTGAAAGGAGAGGGTGAAGAAAAGAGATGAAAGGAAGGGCAAGAAGGGAAGAAGTGGAGAGAGAAATACTTTGCTTGTCACAAATGCAACAAAAGAAACAGAGGCAGCCAAAATTAAAACTTTAATTTTTAATGTAATATTTACTGTAATTTTAATTTAAGAGAGTTAATTTTTGACTACCCCACACCCAGAAAGCCAAAATCATAAGACGTGTTAATATCTTGAAATCTAATGCTATGTCCAGGCCCTGATCCATTTATAAGGTATGAATACCTTTTTCTGATTAATAAGGGAATATTAAGGATTGATGGAATACAAACTAGTCAATTCCCTGGGGACTTTAAATAGCTAAATCCTGGGGATATGAGAGAGTTCCAAGCCAAGAGCTTAATATAGAGAAGGGGGCAGAAGAGAGCATTTTTCTCTTCTTACATCCCACCAAATATATTGATTATATATTTGAATTGGTGCTATTAGAGCAGTACAATATAGCATAGGGAACAGATACATATGCTACAGGGTAATTAGGATAACAAAGTGATAGAAACTCAACAATGGCAACAACAGTATCAAGGAACCAGACTCCTGGCAGTAGAGAGGAGAGCTCTTTGGAGAGGAACAAAAAATCCATCAGAGCAAACCAGCAGTTATGATACACTCGAAGGGAGATGTGAGGATGATAGGAAGAAATAAAGTACTTCAAGACCCTTGGATATCAAATTCATAAAATGCCTTTATCACATATTTCCTATACTTGTATCTAAATACCACTGTATTGTATCAAGACTGAACTCAGTCTTCCAATGTACGGTATCTATTTGTGGGAGAGTGTACCCTAGGATTATAGTGGGGCTTTTTCATTGATATTGTTCATAACATGCCTTAAATAAGAACTAATTATATCTACTGACTGTTAATGAAATGCACATAGTAGAAGCTCCTATGCCATAATGCTATTAGTAGTAAAGACACAAAAACCCTCTTATCCAACCTGCCAGCTGAGATATGTTGAGAGAATAACCTAGAAGTGGTACTAAGTTTTCTTTCTTTCTTTCTTCTTTTCTTTCTTTCTTTCTTCTTTTCTTTCTTTCTTTCTTCTTTTCTTTCTTTCTTTCTTCCTTTCTTTCTTTCTTTCTTCCTTCCTTTCTTTCCTTCTTTCTTTCTTTCTTCCTTCCTTTTTTTCTTTCTTCCTTCCTTCCTTTCTTTCTTTCTTCCTTCCTTCCTTCCTTCCTTCCTTCCTTCCTTCCTTTCTTTCTTTCTTCCTTTCCTTCTTTCTTTCTTTTCTTTTTTTTTGAAACTGAGTCTCCCTATCTTACCGAAGTTGAAAGTACAGTGCCTACAGAGGTCAACCCCATCATTTCTCAGAGCAGGAGCTTTGACTTGCTTCATTTCCAATTTAATCTGGTTCACCTCTCCTTAAACAGCCTTGTCATCTTTCACTGGAAGAGGCTCACCATACTGGCATCAAATTTAATGTATATAACCAATCAGCTTTAGCCTACTGTAGCTCAGAACTCCTGTGCTCAAATAATCCATCAGCTTTAGCCTCCCCAGGATCAGGGTTTATAGGCTTTTTCCACCAAACCCATCCATTTAGTTCCTTTTAAATATTTGATAAAACATCTTATAAACAAACAGCCTTGCTGTTGTGTTCATCCTTGTTATAGTGTTGTCTTTTTATAATGTTTCAGCCTAATAGTAAGGAATAAAGTGCCCCTGTCATGCCAATGTCATGAAGGCAATTTCCTTGTCAAGACTTAACTACTTAGAGAAATGAATCTTGAAGGAATAGCCAAATAAAATCTTAAGTGCCAATAACACTTATATGATCACGGAATATATAATCAACATAGCTTTTAGAAATATTCTCATGCTGCTTTTTGACATTATTAACCTCCAAACCCAGCTAACATAATGAACTGGATTCTTCCATATCTAAGCTACTTACCTGGTGATGGAATAGCTGTCTTCAGACATTTGAAAGACTGTCATGTAGAAAAGGTATTAGACTTGCTCTACTTAGCCCAAAGGAGGAGACATAGAAGCAATGGGTAGAAGTTGCCAAGAGGTAGATTTAGGCTTAACATTAGAGAAAATTTCTTAACTATTAGAACTGACCAAAAGAAGAAGTGGCTACATTGAGAAGGAAAAGACAAGTCAACTACAACCATGAAACCAAAGTCTTACCAATGACCTGTTGAAAATGTTCTAGAGGGAGTTTGTGTTGGACTATAGATGGTCTGAAGACTGGTGGTGCAGTGGATAGAGTGCTGAGCACAGGGACAGGAAGACCTGAGTTCAAAATAGGCCTCAGACTCTTACTAGCTAGGTGGCTCTTGCCAAGTACATAATTTCTATTTGTCTCAGTTTCCCTCATCTGAAAAATGGTAATATTAGTAACCACTACTTCCCAGGGTTGTTGTGAGGATCAAATGAGATGATTGTAAAGTACTAGCAAAGTGCCTGGCATATAGTAATTACTAGATAAATGTTGGCTATTATCATAATTTTAGGGCAATAGAGTAATATCATTTTGTGGAGGAAATGGAAGGGGAAGTCAGAGAATTAGATCTGTGATTTGTCATGTTGACAACTTTCCATTCATATATGTCATCATCTTATCTCTAATTCACTGTCTTATAGTTACCTAAGGCACTGAAAGATAAAAACACTTGTCCAGGAGATGATAAATCTCTGGTGTACCTCAGCCAAGAAAATCCCAAATAGAGTCATGAAGAGAACAAAAGTCTCAGAGGTGGGACCTGAACTCATTTCTCCTGAATCTAAGTTTTTACTGTGCTGGCTCTGGAGAGTAATAATAAGCACTCATATATAATATCATACATAATATTAATGTGGTGACCTGAATTTCAGCTGTTTTCAAATGTGCATTATGCTCTACCAGGAAGTAACAATAGGATGACATGGCAAAATGTAATTTAAAAAAAGTCTGGAATAGAAATCAGAAGACTTGGTCCTACCACTTACCCAAACAACCTCAGATCAGACATCAAGTATTTCCAAATTTTGGTTTTCTCATCTCTAAAATGATGATAGAGCCAGTCCTGCCTTAAAGATAGATTGACTACATGGCCTTTGGCAAAGCATTTCATCTCCTAACCTGAAAAAGTCTCTAAAACTGGAAATTACAGAAGAGTTGCAGATCTTCTTTCATTTATAGAATTTCTTCATATCCTTAAATCAATGAAATGAGAGAAAGGGAGGGGAAGAAAGAAAGAGAGAAGAGTGGAGTAGGGAAGGAAGAAGGAAAGGAGAGAAGGAAGGAGAGAAAAGGGAGAAAAGGGGAGCATAATAGTACCTTTCTTTCTATCTCTATTTTACAGAGCTCTTATAAGTATGAAATGGCATTTTGTAAAAGTAAAATTCCATACACTATTAAAAAAAGACATCAGCTACATGAAAAAATGCGGTTTTAATTCATCCAGAGTATAACATAAACACTTGTCTTTGTCTCCTTGACAAAGGAGTAACTTTATCTTAGTTATTTTGAACTATTGTTACCCAACCATGGCAGTTAAAGACAGAAGAAAAAAGTCTAATAATTACCATCCATTCTTTCCCTTAGTACTGCTTCCTATTTAGGCTTTTTTTTCTGAGTGGTTTGTCTGATCTAATTTTATCACCCTAAAAAGACGCTTTCCCTCAACTTTCTCACTGTTATAGGCAGAAATTCCTGCAAGCATGTCAAACGCATGAATGAATGAATAAATTGGCATAGTAGGAGGGCATATTCAAAAAAAAAAACCCCTGCCATAATGGCTGGCTGATTTCCCTAATTACTAGAGTTTTAATGAGATGACAAAGCTCCTGCTAAGGCTTACTCAAGCTTTACTGGAAGTCAGGAGGTTTTCAGTGTTTGCAACTTAGAGAGAGAGAGAGAAAATGACTAATAGGACAGTGTCTTATTCTGGTGAAAGCTGCTCAATATAAATAATAAGAAAGGAAGCCCCAGTGGATATACAAGTGCTTAACAAACAACAACAGATAAAAAAACTCAAAGGAAATGATCCCAATAAACAATAAGAAGGAAAATCAGTGAAGCAAAAATGGACCAAGTGTCACACTATTTCATCTTTTCTGCTAACAGCTCAATTTCGGTTTCTCTTGTGGGCCCCAACCCAAACAACTAAACATGTATTTGTGTTAATCAACAACTCTGCCCATGATAGCTCTCTGCTAACTCAAGTCCTTCCACCTTTGTTCCTTCACTTGCTTACCCCAGACCTGCCTTATAGTCATCAGGAATGAACAGATAAAAAGAACCTAAGTGCTTACTATATGCCAACCATTAAATAAAGTATATAAATATAAGACATCCTTTCTCTCATAGACTTTTCTTTTTAATTAGCTTTCATTCACTTCTTCCCTCAACTGAAGAGATAGAGCCTGAACCCATGATTCCATTGTTACAGAGAACTCTGAGATGAGGAAGTTCACTCTATTAATACAGCTCAACTTCTTCTCTGCAGTCTATAGACTTGTTGAGAGCAGAAGTGTCAACAACACCCCTAAGTGCTGCCTGAACCAGATTAAAATGTAGCTTTGAAATATTTAACAAAATAATTTCAAAGATAATAAGATAGAAATAACATATTTTAAAATGAAGTCAATATGTAACTTACAGGGATGCTCATGTACAGATTACTAGCCTTGGTTTATTCTTGAGTTGAGAAACATCCTAACAATATGAAATCCTCAAAATCATTTTCAATGGATTGTACATCATAGACCTAAAATAAGTGCTTGAATGAAAAGAAGAAGTCCACCTTCTCTCTCAGACTATGTGCTTCAGGCAAGAAGGCAATAGACCAGGAGACAAAAGACCAGGTTTCTTGGTGAAGCTCTGCTGCCCATGTATCCTTTGGCAAGTCACAAAATTCTCTAAGATTCAATTTTCTCATTGAAAAATATACAAAATGATATCTGGGTTGCTGATTTCATAGGGTTATTGAGAGAAACCAAATGAGATCATCTGTGGGGAAATGTTCTGTAAGTTAGACTAATTTAATTACAACCATAACAATATAAATAATAGTATTTAATAACAACCTATTTAAATGGAAGATATTATTTAACAATGATAATAGTTATTATTATTATTATTATTGGCTTAAATGTTTTCAAAGAGACAATCAAACTGCTCAGCCTTAAAAATAAGCCATTCAGGCTCCTTCAATATTGTTTTACACCCCTAAATGTCTTCCTGCCTTCCCCTTGTCATCATTGAAATTTGAGTAAATGAGAAAATGAATAGCTATTGTCTCACATTATTCTGTCCCCTGTGGGCTATAACCAGTCTATCCTTATGGCTATGTTTGTCTACTTCAGGAAAACCAACTTCAACATCAGCCAGTGGGGGGCGGGGGATAAAAAGAATACTTTGGAGTCAAATGATCTGGGTTCAAAACCCACCTCCTTCCCTTACTATAAACCTAGGAAAGTCACTGTCCTCAGCTTTCACATCTGCAAAATGAGAATGTTGGACTAAGCAGTCTTAAGGTCTTTTCCAGGTCCAATTCTTTGATGCCTAATAGACTCATATCTATTATAGGCATACATATATGTGTATGCATAAATATACATGTGTGTATAATTATGTATTATTATGTCTTATAATAGATTCATGTCTCTCTCTGTTCATGACGTTGCTTCAAGAGCAGCACGATTAGTATTTAGAAATCCCTAAACTATAGACAAGATACAAGATAGAGAAAATGTATTTGACAGAGTTATCATTATATAGCAAAAAATCCATTAATTCTTTTGCAGTGATTTGGGCACCGAAGAACACCTGGACACAAACTCCACCTCAGACACTTAATAACTCTCCACCTCACTTTCCTCATCTGTAAAATAAAAGAGTTTGATGGCTTCTAACATCTCTTCTGGCCCTAATCTATAATTCATTTTTACTAATACATCCTCATTCTAAATGTTTTCAGCTTAATATAAAGAATTAAAATTAGATTTCCAACCCCTTCCAAAAGAAATCATTAGAGAATTAGCCTCACCAGATATGTGAATTTCCATTTCCCCCCCTTCTTTCAGGCTTTTCATAAAGCAAGAAATTACATTCACTTTCATTTATGTTGGTTTTCAAATAGTATTTGCAGAATGACTTTGTTCCCTTAATCTCCTTTTCAAAAGACATGACAAACATGGCTTTAATTGTCTTTGTCTCACTCCCCAGATGTGATATTTGATTCCCATGAAACTCTGACTTCTACAACAGCAGAGAAATTGTGAAGACTTGCCTTATGGAGTTACTTGTCAAGATCTCCTTCCCCAAAGCTGCTAAAGCTATTTCTCATGTACAACTGTTCTCATTGGACAGTGCTAATACCATTTATGAGTGGCCTCTTAGAATTGGATATCTGACAAGTACCTTTTCATTGTCCCAAACACATTCTTTACTTGCTTTCAACTGCCCCTGGCTCAACTCGACTTAAAGTAATGAAGTCTGTCATCTGCTTCTTCCATCTCTTTACTCTGTGGGTGGTTTGCATAGGGTCCTAATCAGGATAGTTTTTGTGTTTTTTCCCCCTGATAGATGGAGCCCCACCAGACTGTCCAGAGACCTGGAATGGAATTGATTGTTCAGAGAAATGAAATCATATACCATTTCAAATAACCAGAAAAAATGCTAATTCTTAAAACAGACTTTAAATTCTCTAGAAAGAGATACCTCATGCTATAAAGAAAGGAGAATAACCATATGGCCATCACATATTAACACAATGAGAAATACTTATTTGAGAATCTCTCTCTCCTGTCTTCTCTCCCATCCCCCCCCATCATCTCCTTTCCTTCTAGAACTTGTGGGGAAGCAGCATAATGTAGTAAAAAATCAGCCAACTAATCAACTGACAGCTATTTTTTAAGGGCTAACTACACGGTACAGTAGATACTAGGAAGTTGTACTGGGGAGCATCACAGTACTTGCATAACAGAGAAGACCTGGGTTCAAATCTCAGCCTAGGCATTTGCTATCTCTATGACCATAGGCAGTCACTTAACCCCTCCCCATCTTAGTTTCCTTATATATAACAGAAGGGAAAGTAGACTTGACTTCTGAAGTCCCAGATCTAAATCAATAATCCTTTGCTCAATGCACTGTTAGATGCTATAGATTCAAAGCCAAAAAATAAACAAATTCATTCTATCAGGAAAGAGAGTATATATTTAAATGAATCCCAAACATAAATATGAGCATATGAACATAAGATAATTTGGAGATAAGGCACTCACTAGTAATCTGGAGAGGCAGGAATTAGGAAGAGCCTTATATATGACATAAATTGAGCTCTGAAAAAAATAGAGATCATAAAGGATAAAGGTGAGGAGGGAATATGTTCTAGGCATGGAGAACAACTTATTCAAAGAATGCTACATTTGAAATCAGAGGTCCTGGTTTCAAATTCCCGACTAACACTTACTGTCTATCTGGCTTTGGGCAAATCAATCAACTTCAGGTAGCCTCAGTTTTCTCATCTTTAAGAGGAAGAAAGTGAATTAGATGATTTCTCAGGTCTTTCCCAGCTCTAAATATATTATCCTTAGACTACTTTCTAAAAATAATTTGAGTTGGTATCAATATTCTTTGCTTTATCTTTATAATTCAAATAGATTTTATCTTGTTGAAGAAAAATCTCTCCTTTGCAAATATAATACGCTATTTGAAATAAGAATATAATACCTCCATCCACATTGCAAGAAGGAAAATATATGCATGAACAAGCTAGATCATGTATTACATATCAGCAATCAGCTTCCATGCTTCTTGAATATACTCACTCAAATTATTCTCATCAATTTATCCTTGACAAACTACTCCAAAGATCCACACTGATTGTGATTTCTGTGGCAGCTGGGATCATGTACCTTTCTCAACTCATTATTCCATGTTAAATCAAGTGCAGAAGACAAAGGATCCATCCCCTCAGAGCAGCTTCCCCAGGAGAAACCGTCTGTGATATCCATTTGCTGGTACTGGGGCCAACTCCCCTGGAACCTTTCCTAAGTGACCCTGGATTTCCTTCTTCCCACCCTGAACCAGCTGGTGTATTCCCATCAGGACTTCTTGGGCCAAGTTTCCGTGAGACCTTTACCGTTTGAAATCTGTGTTTTCTCTGGTGATTGCTTTTCACCCAGAGGATAGAAAGCAATCTTTGTAAGTACTTAACTGAATCAGTTGGAGGCCACAAGTGGGTCCCCAGAAGCCCCTTTATGTCTCATTGAGCAGTATTGCTCTGATGGTTCTCCCTCTTCTCTAGAATACATCCATTCCTCTCAAGATTTATATGAGAGTGCCAGAATCCATTAGTGTAAATCATTTTGCCTCTACTTTGGGCCAGGTGGAAATCAAGGCTCAGATTCTCCACGTCAAGGACAATTTGTTTACTCATTTAACAAAATCAACAGGGCAGGAACTTCCTGCAAAGGAAAAGAATTCTGGAATAGCAGAGAGTGAATTGCTCTGTCCATGCAACTGGTATCTTAAAGCAGTTCCAAATTGCTCTTGTGGATCATTTTAAACAGTGAAATTTACAACAACAAAAAAAACACAAAAATAAGGGAAATGTAGCACTAAGTAGAAAGCAAAAAGGACACTTGTTGACAGTATGAGAGCTGAAACAAGAAGACAGAGAGAGAATTGCCTTGTTTAACCTCAGCTGGGAATGTACCCATGAAGGATGGAGGGTGGGCAACTCAGATTTTTCATTGCTCTACACATGTCCACAAATTACAGCAAAAAAATTATTTTAAGGTTACAAATAAACTTTAATAAGTAGGCAAATTCACTAAGATCTATAAATAATGAGAAGAAACTGTATATAAATACCTCCAACATGCTTGATCATGGAAGACTTGTGCAAAGGCATGGACGACAAACCATACAAAATGAGAAGCCATGAGTGGGTTGTAGTGATAGAAGAGGTTTCCACATCATTGGAATAATAATAATATTAAAATGATGAAGCTTTTTTTCTTCCCAATTCACTGAAAAAAATATATCTTTTTTATATTGAACAGTAGTGCAGATTATAAGAAAATTCTTAAGAAATGTCTGTATCTCAACAAAATAAACTTCACATCTGAATTTCTTAGATGGGAAAAATTAAATTACATGAGACACATTTCCTACAAAATGAGATGAGTTTTTTGAGGGTCATTTCTCAAATATCAGTAAAAATCCATTAAGCTTGAAAATAATACTGAAAGTCCAAATTAAACCCCTTATTGAAGACTTTTTCAACCCTTCCAGACACCTTTGAAATGAATTCAAATAGTAGATTAGGTCAGTCATGTTATTCTAGGTAACTCTTCCAGATAAGACATAAAATTATGTAAAAGACATTCAGTGAAATTTCCAAAATTACATTCTCACTCTTCTTTCTATTGTTTTACTGGAAGTATTTTTAAAATAACATGATCATGGCTTTCCCCCCCAAAAAAGAAAATAATTCCAAGAATATGCAGCACATATTTCTCAATTAGAATATAAAAAAATGGACTTTCTCATTGTCTTAGGTCATATAAAACCAAAATTAGCTAAACGTAAAGAAAAAATATGAAGGAAATATTACATGTATATGAGCAAGTAAAACAACATTTATCAACCAATGTCACCTAGGGCTGTCTTTCTTTTTTCTGTTAGACAACTGCCACTAATCTTTGCTGTCTGAATTGGATTCCATTGGTTACTAACTATTGATGTACTATTCAGTCCATATCTGGTCTACTGGGTACAGTACTCTACACCATATCCTGGGAAGGATATTTATACATTTCAATGCATCCAGAAGATAGTGACCCAGATGTTATAACTGGAAAAGATAACCTATATTTGAAGGCCTTCAGGATTATTGGAAGGGATATAATGACTTAGTATTTTAAGGACTGGTGTATGAAATAGGAATAAAGACAAAAAATTCTCACTATTAAAGTTGTCCTAATGTATAACAGGATACCTTTGGAGGTAGTGGGTTGTCTCTCACTGAAGATTTTTAAAAAGAGGCTGGTTGACCATTGCTATAGATTTCCTACAGAGCATTCTTGACTAAGCACAGATTGTACAAGATGTTCTCTGAAGTCTCTTCCAACTCTGAGATTCTGTTATTGTTCAGAAATAGGGTTCATGAATGCACAAAACTGTGTACCATATTTCATTACTTCCTTTAAGAATTCATCACTCCCACTCTTTTCTGTCCATATTATCATTCTTCCCCAAGTAAGTCCAATCCTAAGGACCTCCAGACTCTGGGAAGATGGCGGCCTAGATGGAGCAAATCTTAAAACCTCCACACCCTTTCCATACTGAGATAGAAAACAATGCACTTTGAGAAGAAAAGGACCAAATCTAACAACAGAATAGAGCAGGGGGATCCTACTGCCAGACAGCTCAAGAGGTATGCCAAGAAAAAAGCTTGAATTTTTGAACTGTTAGGTCTGAAGATATAGAAGGGAAATCCTGGGACCCCTCTCCGACAGGATGTGCAAAGTTTCCAGTGGCTCCTGAAATCTCTGGGTGGGTGGGCACACCAGCCCAGAAAGAGGCCCTTGCTGGCTCCAGACTGGGGTTGTTAAACACAGGCACTGGGGAGGTGGCTAGAGGAGAAAGCCAGAGAAACATGGCAAAAAATGCTCAGAAGGTGGTGGTTTAGATCGAGCAAAACTTCAGACCTACTGGCTTTACCACCCTGAGATAGAGAACAGAGCACTTTGAGAGAAAAGAAAACCATGTCTAAAAGCAGCAGGGGACCCTACTGCTGGACAGCTCAGTGAAAACACTCCATCTTGTTCTGTCTTCTTTTTTTCCTCTCTTTTTTCTCTCTCAACATTTTAGCCTCGAGGCACATTAAGCATTACAGACTAATCCAGGCTTAAGTCCCATCAATTGTACAGAGAAGAAGTCTTCAGAGGGCAGTGAAACTCCAACACCCCTCCTCCATAGACTGCAGAGAACGTAACTACAAACCTCCATTGGCAGCTGGGAAAAGATCTTTCATCAAAACTCATTAAATCCATCTGTTTAAACTAGAAGAACAGAGAAGGAAAAAATATGAGTGAACAACAGAAAAAGAAAAAAGAAATGACAATTGACAGCTTCTTTACAGGAAGCCCAAAAAAGAGCAAATGAAATAGAAGATCAAGAAGCCCAAACGAATTGGACACGGGCTTTGGAAGATCTCAAAATTCAATTAAATCAAGAATTTCAGGAACTCAAAAAACAATCAAGAGAGGCTAAAGACAATTTGAAAAAGGAAATACATGAACTAAAAGAATAAAATAAAGTCTTAAAAGCCAAAATTGACCAGTTTGAAAATGAAGCAAAGAAGGCAAAAGATGATCTACAAAAAAAATCAGACCAGAAGGGGAAGGATGATCAAAAAGCCAGGGATGAAATTCAGTTTTAAAAAATAGAACTCAACAACTAGAAGCAAATAAATTCACAAGGTAGCAAGAATATATAAAACAAAATTTAAAAAATGAAGAATTTGAGGAGAATATGAAACACTTCATTGATACAATCAAAGATCTGGAGAACAGATCTCAAGGAGACAATTTAAGAATTATTGGTCTACCAGAACATCATGACAAAAGAAAGAAGTTTGGACATTATCCTACCAGAAATTATCTAAGAAAACTGCCCAGATTTTCTCAAATAAGAGGAAAAAGTAGAAACTGAAAGAATCCACAGATCACCTCCTACATTTAATCCACAACTGACAATTTCCAGGAAAATTATAGCCAAATTCAAAAACTACCAGACCAAGGAAAAAATGCTATAAGCTGCTAAGAAGTCATTCAGATACCAGGGAACCACAGTTAGGATAACACAGGATCTGGCTGCATATACATTGAAGGACCGGAAGGCATGGAATACAATATTCTGAAAAGCAAGAGAACTGGGTCTACAACCAAGAATCAACTATCCAGGAAAACTGACTATATCTTTGCAGGTAAAAGTATGGTCATTCAATAAAATTAAAGACTTCCAAGCATTCATGAAGAAAAAACTGGAATTAAACGGAGAGTTTGCTGCCCAAACACAGAACTCAAGAGAATCACCACAAGGTAATTAAGAGAGGGGAGGAGAAAAAAAAAAAAGAAAAAAAATCTTTTCTTTAAGGGACCCAATAAGTTCAATCGATTTGTATCCCTAAAAGAAAAAGAAGACATTGGTAAATATTAAAAATTCTTATTACCAACAGGGTAACTAGAAGAAGTTTACTTAGAGGAAATGGTGACAAACTGTATAGGATGAAGTGTATATATATATATATATATACATACATATATATACTTATAAAAATATATAAAACTAGAGGGGAAAAGGAGATTATATTAAGAAAAATGGGAAAACAGACAAAATAGAATGAGTTTATATTCTATAAAGAAGTGCATGGAGTGAACAGAGGAGAAGATCAATACACTGGAAGGGTGAAGAGGTTGGAGAGATGAAATACTTAATACTTAAGTGCGTTGAAATTAACTTAAAGAGGGAAGACCAATCAGATCCATATGGGCAGAGAATTGATTCTCGCCCTATAGAGAAATAGAAGGGTAACAAAAGGACTGGTGGGGAGGGAAGCAACACTAGGGAGGATGAGGGCAGGGGCATAGCTTAAAAAGACCCTAAAGAAGAATAAGAGGGGAATAAGAAGGGAGAGGGGAGAAAGAGAAGTACAATAATGGAAGGGATCAAGGGGACTGATTTAAAACAAACCACTGATTTAAAAGGAAATAGTGTAAGAAGAAGGGGTATAACTAGGAGAAGACAACAAAATGTTGGGGAATACACAGCTGATATTTATAACTCTGATTGTGAAGGGATGAACTTACCCATAAAACAGAAGAAAATAGCAGAGTGGATTAGAAACCAAAATCCTACCATATGTTGTCTGCAAGAAACACACATGAGAAAGGCAGACGTACATAGAGCAAAAATAAAAGGCTGGATCAAAATCTATTGGGCTTCAACTGAGAAAAAGGAGACAGGAGTTGCAATCATGATTTCTCACAGAGCCAAAGTAAAAATAGATATGGTTAAAAGATATAGGGAAGGTAATTACATCCTAATAAAAGACAGTATAAACAATGAAGAAATATCAGTACTCAACATTTATGCACCAAATGGTATAGCATCCAAATTTCTAAAGGAGAAGCTAGTGGAGCTTAAGGACAAAATAGATAGCAAAACTCTACTAGTGGGTGACCTCAACCTTCCCCTATCAGATCTAGATAAATCAAACCAAAAAATAAATAGGAAAGAGATAAGAGAGGTGAATGAAATCCTAGAAGAATTAGATTTAATAGATATATGGAGAAAAATAAATAGAGACAAAGGAATACAGCTTCTTTTCAGCAACACATGGAATATTCACAAAGAGTGACCATGTACTAGGGCATAGAAACATGGCAAACAAATGAAAAAAAGCAGATATAATGAATTCAACCTTATCACCCTATCAGATTATAATGCAATGCAAAAGTTATTAGCAAAGATACATGTAGAGGCAAACCAAAATTTATTGGAAATTAAATAATATGATTCTTCAAAATAAGTTAGTAAAAGAACAAATCATAGAAACAATTAATAATTTCATTGAAGACAATGACAATGAGACTTCTTATCAAAACTTATGGGATGCAGCCAAAGCAGTTCTAAGGGGAAAATTTATATCATTGAGTGCATATATTAACAAATTAGAGAGGGCAGAGGTTAGTGAATTGGGCATACAACTTAAAAAACTAGAAAGCAAACAAATTAAAAATCCCAGATGAAAACTAAATTAGTAATACTAAAAATCAAAGGAGAAATTAATAAAACCAAAGTAAAAGAACTATTGAATTAATAAATCGGACTAGAAGCTGGTATTTTGAAAAAACAAATAAAATAGACAAAGTACTGGTAAACCTAATTTAAAAAAAGGAAAGAAGAAAACCAAATTGATAGTATTAAAGATAAAAAGGGAGAGCTCACCTCTAAAAAGAGGAAATTAAGGAAATCATTAAAAATTATTTTGCCCAATTATATAGTAATAAATATAGCAATCTAGGTGATATGGATGAATATTTACAAAAATAAAAATTGCCTCATTTAACAGCAGAAGAAATAATCTTAAATAATCCCATATCAGAAAAAATTGAACGTGTCATCAAAGAACTCCCTAAGAAAAAATTGCCTGATTGATTCACAAGTGAATTCTATCAAATATTCAAAGAACAACTAATCCCAATACTGTATAAATTATTTGACATAATAAGCAAAGAAAGAATCCTACCAAATTCCTTTTATGACACAAATATGGTACTGATGTCAAAGCCAAGCAAAACAAAAACAGAGAAAGAAAACTACAGACCAATCTCCCTAATGAACATAGATACAAAAATTTTAAATAGAATACTAGCAAAAAGACTCCAGCAAGTGATCATGAGGGTTATCCATCATTATCAGGTGGGATTTATACCAGGAATTAAAGGATGGCTCAACATTAGGAAAACCATCCACATAATTGACCATATCAACAAACCAACAAACAAAAATCACATGATTATCTCAATAGATGCTGAAAAAAACTTTGACAAAATGCAACACCCATTCCTATTGAAAACACTAGAAAGTATAGGAATATAAGGATCTTTCCTAAAAATAATAAACAGTATATATATTTAAAACCATCAATAAGCATCATATGCAATGGGGATAAATTAGAAGCCTTCCTAATAAGATCAGGAGTGAAACAAGGATGCCCTAATTATCACCTCTATTATTCAACATACTACTAGAAACACTAGAAGTAGCAATTAGAGAAGAAAAAGAAATTGAAGGTATTAAAATAGGCAATGAGGAGACTAAGCTTTCACTCTTTGCAGATGATATGATGGTGTACTTAAAAAATCCCAGTGAATGAACTAAAAAGCTAGTGGAAATAATCAACAACTTTAGTGAACTGGAAGGATACAAAATAAATGCACATAAATCATCAGCATTTCTATATATTTCCAACACATCACAGCAGCAAGAGTTAGAAAGAAAAAAAACATTTAAAAATCACCCTAGACCAATGATGGGCAAACTACAGCCCATGGGCCAGATGCGGGCCCCATGAAATGTTCTATCTGGCCCCAAAACGTTACTCCTAATCTGATGAATATGATGAGTGGTATACAATATGGTATACAATACAATGAAACTTGGTATACAATACAATGAAACTTCGAAGGAGATGCCTTAGAAACAGACTGACAGATGAGCATTTCCTTTCCTTTGGCCCCCTCTTTAAAAAGTTTGCTCATGACTGCCCTAGACAATATAAAATACTTAGGAATCTGTCTACCAAAACAAACACAGGAATTATATGAACACAACTACAAAACACTTTCCAAACAATTAAAACTAGATCTAAACAATTGGAAAAACATTGATTGCTCATGGGTAGGACGAGCTAACGTAATAAAAAATGACCATTCGATCCAAATTCATTTACTTATTCAGTACCATACATATCAAACTACCAAGAAACCTTTTTACAGAATTAGAAAAAAGCTATAACAAAATTCATTCAGAAGAACAAAAGATCAAGAATATCAAGGGAAGGGGCAGCTGGGTAGCTCAGTGGAATGAGAGTCAGGCCTAGAGACAGGAGGTCCTAGGTTCAAACCTGGCCTCAGCCACTTCCCAGCTGTGTGACCCTGGGCAAGTCACTTGACCCCCATTGCCCACCCTTACCAATCTTCCACCTATGAGACAATACACCGAAGTACAAGAGTTAAAAAAAAAAGCTAAAAAAAAAAGAATATCAAGGGAAATAATGAAAAAAAAACGTGAAGGAAGATGGTCTAGCAGTAACAGATATTAAACTGTACTATAAAGCAGTGGTCATCAAAACAATATGGTACTGACTAAGAGATGGAAGGGAGCATCACTGGAATTGAATTGGGGTAAGTAATGTCAGCAAGACAGTGTATGATAAACCCAAAGAGCCCAAATTTTGGGACAAAAATCCACTATTTGACAAAAACTGCTTGGAAAATTGGAAAACAGTAGGGGAGAGATTAGATTTAGATCAACATGTCACACCCTACTCCAAGATAAATTCAGAATGGGTGAATGACTTGAATATAAAGAAGGAAACTGTAAGTGAATTAGGCAAACACAGAATAGTATATTTCTCAGATCTATGGGAAGGGAAAGACTTTAAAACCAAGCAAGAGTTAGAAAAAAATTACAAAATCTAAAAAGAAATAATTTCAATTACATTAAATTAAAAATGTTTTGTACAAACAAAAACAATGCAATCAAAATCAGAAGGGAAACAACAACCTGGGGAAAATCTTTATAACAAAAATCTCAGACAAAGGTCTAATTACTCAAATATAGAAGGAGCTAAATCAATTGTACAAAAAATCAAGCCATTACCCAATCAATAAATAGGCAATTTTCAGATAAAGAATCAAAACTATCAATAAGCATATGAGAAAGTGTTGTAAATCTCTAATAATTAGAGTAATGCAAATCAAAACAACTCTGAGGTATCACCTCACACCTAGCAGATTGGCTAAAATGACAGCAGTGGAGAATAATGAATGTTGGAGGGGATGTGGCAAAATTGGGACATTAATGCACTGTTGGTAGAGTCGTGAATTGATACAACCATTCTGGATGGCAATTTGGAACTATGTCCAAAAAAGATTGCCTGCCCCATACCATTGCTGGGTTTGCACCCCAAAGAGATCATAGGGGAAAAGACCTGTACAAAAATATTTATAGCCACACTTTTTGTGGTGGCAAAAACCTGGAAAATGAGGTTATGCCCTTCAATTGGGGTATGGTTGAACAATTTGTGGTATCTGTTGATGATGGAATACTATTGTGGGCAAAGGAATAATAAAGTGGAGGAATTCCATGTGTACTGGAATGACCTCCAGGAATTGATGTAGAGTGAAAGGAGCAGAACCAGGAGAACATTGTACACAGAGACTGATACACCATGGTAAAATCTAATGTAATGGACTTCTGTACTAGCAGCAATGCAATGACCCAGGACAAGTCTGAGGGATTTGTGGAAAAGAACACTACCCACATGAGAGGAAGAAATACATGAATGGTAACACAGAAGAAGAACAGCTACTTGAACACATGTGGACATGATTTAGGAATTAAACTCTAAACGACCACCCTAGTACAACTGTCAATAATATGGAAATAGGTTTTGATCGATGACACATGAAGAAACCAGTGACAATGTGTGTTAGATATGAGGGGTTGGGGGAGGGTGGATTGGGAGGGAGAGAGTAAGAACATGAATCATGGAGCCATGGAAAATTTTTTTCTAAAACAAAAAGCAATCCCCAAGGACCTCCATATCTGCTAGTTCCAAGAGTAACAAAATTGCCATTTTCTCACTGATATGACTCTATGCCAACCTTCTAGTGCGTTGTCTTCCCCAGAAGAAGACAATCTTGAAAATTTTTATTCGCATAGAGGTTTGAGTTAATACACCTTTTCATCCTCACCAAAAGGCTGTAAACTTCCTTTTATAGTTATTCCCTATTGGCCAGGATGTGGCACTTGTATATCTGTTTCTCAGACTCAAGTCTTTCCTAGTGCTCAGAAATCACTCTGCAGATAATTTACTCGTACATAATTGTTTGTATGTTCCTCCCCCCCCCCATTTGACTGTGAACATCTCAAGGGCAATGACTATCTTTTGCATTTCTTTGTACTCCCTGGACTTACCACAGTGCCTGGATCATAGTTAGGGTTTAATAAATGTTTATTGACTGGCTGGACCAACTGACAGTTTTCTTCCATTTCATTCATGACCATGTCATTATTGCAAATTCCACTTCTGCTCTTTTAAAGTAGCCTCCAGACAAATCCAGCTGGGTAATGGTCAGCACAGATACATCAATATTAGAAAATACTCTAAGATGCTGCTGTTCCTTTCTTAGTCATTAGCATTGTTCCCAACTTACAGACAATTCTGATTAAGTTACTTGAGAAGCTAGATCTAGGCAAGTCCATATCATGCAACTATAGATGAAAACAATGACACCTACCAACTTTTGTTATCTGTGGTAGCTTTTACTCATTGATCCAGAATTACTAAAAATTTGACCTTTGAATCTATTAAAAGACTATGATTTCGTTTTTAGCTTCTATTTGTCCCATTATCATTTTTAGCAAGTTATTGTCTTCCTTGAGTTTTTGTGTTTCTTTTTCCACTTGACTAATCCTATTCTTAAAGAGTTGTTTGCTTTGGTATTTTTGTCCTCCATTTTCTTTTGATCAATTCTATTCCTAAGGGAATTGTTTTCTTCAGTGAGTTTTCCTGTCAATTCTTCTATATTATTTTTTTTAAACTTCTTTTCAAGTTCTTCCAGGGATTCTTTTTAGACCTGCCATAATTTCCACACTTTCACACTTTCCTTTCCCTCATATGTTTTCTTTTATGGCATTGTTGTCCTCTCCTGCTTCATAGTTTCATCTTCCCAGTCACTAAAGTAACTTCCTAAGGTCAGGAGATTTTTTTGTCTTTTGCCCATTTTTCTATTTTTTTTGTTCCCTCCATTACCATATCTACCTGTTAAGATTCTTCTCTGTCCCTGGGGTAGATGCTGCACTGTTCTATGCTTGCAAAGTTCTCTTCTCTGGTATTTCGAGTAGGATTGGGCTGTTCTTGTTCTTCATGGTGTGTCTGTCAAGAAGGTGGCCCTGCTGGCTTACACTGGTAGGTTTACAGCTATTTTGTCCAGCTATTTTCACCACTCCATGATACCAGTTCCCCACTGCTTTTTGTTGTGGATTGGTCTGGTCCCCACTCCACTGCTTCCCTGCTCCCTGTCTTAGACTCCACCATGGCAAGGGAGTAAGCAGGTTACTTCACTATAATTCCAGCTCCCATTATTTGCTTCCCTATAGTACAGGACTCTGCTATCACATGGAAGAGGATAGGACTCTGTAGTTCCATTTCCCCTTCTATGCTCCTTTGAAGACCCAGGACTTTGATGCTAAGTAAGATTTTGTAAATTTCCTGCTTTCTATACCTGTGTGGAGTGGTGTGGCTGGGTTTGTTCCCATTCTGCAGTTTCATTGCCTTTGGAAGAGTCACAAGCTACTCCAAGATTTACTGCTTCTCACAGATGCTTCATTGCCTCAGCTATTCTCTCCTCTTACACCATTGAACCATGTTCCTCCAGCTTTCCTTTGTTGTGAGGTGGTTTATTTTCTTTTTATATGTGCATGGAGGGATCGGGGGAACAGAGCATCCTTTACTTCAGAAGCTGAGCATCTTTTACTCTGCCATTTTAGCTCCCAATATCCATTTCCACATGAATCTATTAAAAGACTCTAAATTTTTAACAGCTGACATTTAATTAGTAAATAAGGATATTTGCTTCCTGAATGAATAGTTAAATAAGATTTATAATGTGTCATTTATTTATGCTGCTGTCACCACTGATTATAGCAAAGACATATCAGTATTTGATGTTTTAAAAGGCTGCTAAATTTTTTTAGTTGTGTTTGAAACAAGAATCATATTTTAAAGTTAACTTCAAAAGTAAGAACACCATTTCTAGCCTTGCTATTGCCTCTGGAGTAAGCAGATCTGTTTTTAAAATTCCACTACTGTTGCTTTCTGTGTGACCTTAAAAAGTCAACTTTATAGGCCTCAGTTTCCTTGTAAAAAGAGGGGGTTGTAGTAGGCGGCCTCTGAAGTTACTTCCCATTCTAGATATTTGATCTTATGATCCTTCAAACCTCTTATAATTGCCATATACATTTTCCATATGAGGAGGTTGAAAAACACAAGCAAAACTGATTTAGGAGTTCTGATGAAGGGACTCAATACAAATTTAATTTCTGGTTTAACTTTATTTCCATATTCAAGGATTGAAAATTCCCATGAGGGAAGCTAGGTGGCTCAGTAAATAGAGAGCCAAACATAGAGGTGGGAGGTTCTGGGTTCAAATCATGGTTGACTCATGGTTGACTCAGCCTCAGACTCTCCCTATCTAGGTGGCCCTGGGCAAGTCACTTAACTCCAGTTGCTTAGCCCTTACCATTCTTCTACCTATGAACCAATACTTATTGATTCTAAGACAGAAGGTAAATGTTTATTTGTTTATCTGTTTGTTTTTAAGAATTACTCTTGACTTTTTAAATTATATTCCAAATTTAACAAATGCCAGAATAAATAAGAATTTCCATATACAATTGAGAACAAAAGTAAGGGACTACATGAAACTGAAAAACTGGCAGTTGTCTGGTAGGCTTTTAAGGTTTTCCAAACCTTACTCATTCTAAACCTTTGAAACCATTAGATTAAATCTGGTTCACCATACTCAGTTTACTCCATATTAATCTAGGTTATTTGAAAACCACTAGAAACAAAGTCCTGAGCCTTATTTTTCTACCTCTTAGCATTATACCCATCCATGGGGAGGAGCCCCATAGCAAGCTGCAAATTCTTAGGAATCCAACACTCACCTACTTTCTCATGTAGATATAGCCTGAATGAAGACACCTTTGACTCAACTGTGAGAATGGGAATCAGGATGAGGGTCTTGGAGTTTTCATGGGCTGCATAAATATACTTCAGGGACACACAATCATCACCATTACTTTCTGTCCTTCTACACTCCCAAACCGTGCTCAGTCTGGTTCCTACATAATCTGAGATCTTAGAGAGTGCAACAAGCATCATTAGTACAGCCTTTCTTGATGTTTTTAAATACCACACACTCCTCTTTTCAATCCATCTTATGATGGTAAAAGTTCACACTAAATCTTCCCAATAAAGAATCAGTCCTTAAGTATTTCTTGCTCTCTCAGGCTCACAGCATTTCCTGACTCCTAACAAATTAATGGCATCTTAGCCTCTCAGGGATCCACTTTTTCAACTCTTCCCTAATTCTGGTTTTGGAAATATTTTGGTCTTGAAAGTATCACTCCTGGTGATCTTCTTCTACTTCCTGGCCATGGACCTAGTCATTCCTGCCACTGATTCCTGGGATGAAAAATGCCTCTAAAATTCTCCCTCAAAAGCTGTCTGCCCTGTTTACCATATGTACCCTAACTACAGGAACCAATTCATTTTTGTCTTTCTATTCCTATTATTTTATTTTTTATTTATTTAGAATATTTTTCCATGGTTACATGAATCATTATTTTTCCCACCCCTATTTCCTCCCCCCTGCTGGATCTGTCAAAAAATTCCACTGGGTTATTCATGTATCATTGTTCAAAACCTATTTCCATGTTATTCATATTTGTAGAAGAGCGAGTCTTTTAACATCAAAACCCTAATCATATCCCCATTGAACCATGTGATCAATGATGTTTTTCTTCTGTGTTTCTACTCCCACACTTCTTTCTCTGGATGTGGATAGCATTCTTTCTCCTAAGTTCCTCTGGATTGTCCTGGATCACTGAATTGTTGCTTTTCTATTCCTAAAATCTATCTCACACAGTGTCATACATAGTAGGTGCTTAATAAATGTTTGTTCACTGATAAATGCTCTTTTCCTGGACATATTGGACTTAAACTATGTGGAAAATCCTTTTCTTTATCCTTTGATCCATTCTTTGTGTCCTGAAGAAATACTCTTTGCTGTTTATATAGCTGGTTCAGTCCCTATTTTGAAGCTCGTTTCTCTACTCCCTGAACATAGGGTGACAGCTGGGCTCACTCCTTTTAAGTGACCTGTAAGGTCTAATCTGCCATCTCTCCCTTTTCTAAATCTGATCACACTATGCTACTCTCCATGCAATATCCCTACAGATCCATGTCTCCTTCCTGTTTGAAGCCTGTGCCATCTGTTGGCCTTTTCCCAAAAGTTCCTACTTCTGGTTGCTCTGCACCCAGGTCATTGATAAGGCTTCACTAACAAATATACCCTAAACTCAGTCATCAAAAAAGAACTCTTCTTGGTCCTTGATATTGTTCTAGCCTGTGGGCATACCACTACCTTTCAGTCCCCTGCCTTGGAAAGTAGATTTCTAGACTATAGAATTCACAGTAATCACAAAAAAACAAACAAAAAAAAAAGGCAGAGCAAATAAGTACTCCTTCCACCAGCAGAGATTGCAATCCTTTCACAATTTATTAGAAATTGTCAGTAAGTTTCTATGGCAGTAAAAACCAAATCAAGTAAAAAATGCAACCTCTTTTTAGAAATATGTGGCCTCAGTGTCTCTAAAGTTAGCTTCTGATGATCAGACACTTTTTCCACCATCCCATATAACCAAAAGACTTTCCTACTTAGAGGAACCTCTCTTGGTGGAATCTTTAAGAACCTGGAATCATCTTCCCATCACAATAAGATTTTTGTAGAGAACACTGGTGATGGAGTAAATACTATAGATATATCCCTTTCTCCTCCAATCAAAAAATATATAGCTACCCAATGTGTGCACACGTTCTCCAACCTTAAAATTCTTTCCACCACCCCTCCCCAAACTCTATCTATTTAGAAAGACACATTTCAAAATAATATTAACAATCTAGTCTTGTTTAGATCTTTAATATTCTGAAAGGTGTTTTCCTCACAACTCTATGAGGTAGGTATTTCATATCCTAATAGCTAGTAATAAAGTAATTTAGGGTTTATAAATCACAGGAATTCTTTTCATATGTTAGCTCACTTTATATTATTTCCTTTCCAAACATGAACCACGTAAGGTGCAGAGAGCTTATCACTTGCTCATCAGTAAAACTAAGTATCAGAGATGGGCTTCAGTCCTTTGTCTCTTAACTCAGATGCTAGCACCCTTTCCACCATGTGATGCTGCTTCTCAGGCTAGTGAAAAGGGCATTCCTATGTTCACATAACAGATCTAGCAATCCCAAATTGTATAATTTGGTCAAATCCTGTGATCCCTCTGAGACTGAGAATAAGTATAAAAACTATTAAATCAAATACCTTGGGTGGTCCTCTAAGATTCCAGGGCATTAGGTTATCATTTGCTAAATGATTGCCTTGCTCTATTAAAGGTATATCTTTATATATCTAAAAACAGAATTATTGTGAGGGAAAAATATTTTACAAATATGACAACAATAAGTAGAATTATCGCTGCCAGTCACTACTGTTTCTTCCTATCTGTACTGTCATTCATTGCTCATTCACAAGATGACTTTTCATATTATAGTGGAGATACCCATACTTCCTGCCATTATTATAATTATTTTTCAACTCCAGCTCTTTCCCCAAATAGTCCAAAGTTGAAACGAAACAAATCTCTCTCTCTCTCTCTCTCTCTCTCTCTCTCTCTCTCTCTCTCTCTCTCTCTCTCTGTCTCTCTCTCTCACACACACACATCATTATATTACATTACATTACATTTGGAGCTGCTTAGAATTAGATTAAAAGATTAAAATATGCTCTTTTTTTCCCAATTCCTTCCTAAATATTTCAAAATGTAGTTAACTAAAGACTAGGAAAAATAAATACTAAAGCTGAAGCTTAATTCTTTTTACCACATAATTAGACTAAACTCTTTGAAAAGTGTCCTGATTATGGAGGAAATTGAAGGCAAAAGGAGAGAGGGACAACAGAGAATGAGATAGATAGTGTCATGGAAGCAACAAACATGAGCTTGGACAGATTTCAAGGATAATGGAGAATAGAAGGATTTGGCATGTTATAGTCCATGAGATCATATAGAATTATACATGAATAAATAACTGAACAACAAGAAATGTGCTATAATTAGAAATGAAGTAAAAGTAGTCACAATCTTTAACCTGAATATTGCAAAAAATACATAGATTGGTATGTTTTTATCTCAGAAAACCTTCTTCCCAGTGTTGCCTGATGACCAGGGGTCTACTAAAAGACTTCTATTGTAAATATATTATAAATTATACTCACAAACATTCCCTGATACTGTTGAAAAGATATGAGCCTCCCAGAAAGACACTCTTCTGAAACAAAAAGGATACTTTTAGTGATTCAGCTTTTCAGGTACCCTTTAAGTATACTAATTTACTAAATGACAACCTAGTACCCTGGAAGTTTAAAGAACCAACCCAGGTATTTGATTTATTGATTTTTATACCTAATCTTTAATATTTTATTTTAATTTATCAAATCCCTAAGTCTATGCTTCATAACATACTATTCCTCTAGCCTCACTTAAGAGTTTTTCATAGGATGAGTTATAGTATCTGTTGCAGTATATCATCTTGATCTGAGCAGGGCAGAACTCAGTAGTAATGTCCTAATCCATGGAGAAAAGAAGGAAGTAAAAAGTTATGGAGTGAAGAAAGGTCAGCTGCTACAAGATATCAACGAAACAGGAGCCAGAGTCATATCCAAGATCTAACAAAGTCCAGAAATATAGTATCTAAGGGACATAGGATTTAGAACTAAAAGTAAGAAGTCATCTAGTCCAACCCCTTTATTTTATTGATGAGAAAATCCCATAGAGATTAAATAACTTGTTCATAGTCATACAGTAAATGATAAAAGCAAGGATTTAAATATAGGTCTTCTAATTCCAAAACCAGCATTTTTACCTCTAAACTAATAATCACAGTCAAGCAAGAATTCAAGAAACCTGGTATTCAAATAAGTTTGAGTTTATGCAAGAGATTATTATATATAATTTGACTCCATCAGTGTAGTAGTTATATCAATATCCTCAAAGCCTTCTTTCTGGCATCTGGTTGCCATGAACAAGCTTCAGCTGTGGACAGCTCCAGGTCACCAGGACCATTTCTGTTGTCTCTAACTGGACATGGGCTGGTATAGTAAGGTAAAAGTGAATGAATTCATTCATTCTTTCTATCACAAGGTATCCACTTAATGTAACAGTAAAATGTTAATAGAGTTAATAGACTTCTGGATTTGCAATCATAAAGAAATAGATTCAAATTCTTTCTTGGACACCAAATCACTTTTTCTCTGAGTCTGTTTCCTTGCCTATTAAGCAGCTGATAATTATCACCTACCTTAAAGGATTATTATAAGCATAAAATCTTCAAATACTATATAAATACCAGGTAACATAATTGTGGCTTTGTGAATAGAGATCTGGTTTCTGGGTCAAGAGAACCTCAGTTCAAGTTCTACTTCTGACACATGCTGGATATATGATCCTGAATTCACTACATCTCTCATTGACTCAGAAAACTCTGTAAATTGCATAAAATGTGCAGATCTGCATTGGTAGAAGTGAATTTCTTGCTGATAAAATCATAGGTTAGATCAAATTTTTATACTAATTGTAAATTATGGAAATTACATCTTCCCATAATCTCTGAGGTGGAAGGCAAGTCTGAATCTAAATTGGGGTTTCCCCTAATTCCCTAAATCAGAAGTTCCTAATCTATTTTATACATTTTAAAACATTACTCTGAGAAAGAGTACATAGACTTCACCAGAAAACCAAAGGGGCCCATGACACACACAAAAAACATTAAGAACCCCTGATTAGCTCAATCCTTACAAGTTTAAGAATCCTTTCTAGTCTATTCTTCAGAACCAATCAGCTAGTTTTTCCTTAAAGAATTCTAATGAGGAAGAATACACTATAATATTCCACTTTGGTAGAGGTCTGATTTCTGGCAAGTTTTCCCTTACATCTAGCCTAAATATGTGTTCCTCACCACACACAACTTCCAGCCATCCCTCCAATTTATGCCCTAAGGGGAGATCTAAAGGAACAAAAAGAGTTAATCCTCTCCACTGTCTTCACTGGGGGAGTCTTCCCTGCTATTAGGGGAAATTCTGCTGGCTCAGTGACTATAGAACAACTCTACATTTATCATTTCTTTGTAATTCTCAACTCCTTCACCTCACTACTTTTAATATATGCTACTCATTTCAAAGATAGCAAGTCAAACTTGTGGACTTCTTAAAGGACCAGGTTGCTTCTCTAAACATATCCCTAATTTTTCCCCCAACTTTTCTGTTCTCCACATCCCACATACACACACAAATAAACCAATCATTTTTGTTCATAAGACCTATATTTCATTTTCCCTTCTCTGATAACTAGCATGGGGATTTAAGGGCAAAGTTCAGCTACATATGTGTCATAGGTGAGCTAGTCTTAGTCCCCTTTTGCTGCCTGTCTTTATGTCCCTCTCATTTTTTCCCCATTGTCTATGAAGTGACTCATTCAAACTTTGGCATCCTCCATTCCCCTTCCTGCGGTTCCACAAAAGTGAGTCCCCAGAGACCAATAGAGACTGGCTCCATCTGCACTTCCTCACTCCCTCCCAAACTGTCAGAATGTCAAGGCCAGCCAACATTAACCATGTTCCAGGATTACTTACTCTTTATGAGCTATTGTTCCTACCCCTTCACTATTATTATTTGAGGTCGTCTTTTAAAGTGCCATTTAAATTTATGGCAGGTTCAATGGCCTCAAGCCACTGTAGCTGGAGCCCCCAGAAGACCGAGAAATGCTTGAGCAAATCCAAGAGCCAGCCCCAATTTGCTGCCTACAAAGCCTTCCAGAGCTTGGATTAAAAGGAGAGAAAATTAAAGCTCAAGGAAAACTGCTTACCAATAGTCTGGGATCCATTTAATTAAAGGTAATGCATGAATTTTCATGCTTAAAGTCGGAGACATTACTTTGTTCTCTAAAACCCAAAAGGTCCTGAAAGTATAAGGTAATGTAACTCATATGGGAGAGCCTAAATAAATCAGGGTTTGAACATATTAGTACTGAGTCTGCATTTATTTATTCATTCATTCCAAAGTAGAGGGGGTAGGCAGAGAAGAGGAGGGTGCAGAAATCAGCCCAAAGAGCGACCCTTGAGAGGTGACTGGCAAAAGCCAGTTAATGAGTCACCATCCCCCAAAGAGGAAAACATCCCAAGCCTTGAGATCCTGATATCTAACAGTAAAGATGAGGTGGGAAGAAAACGGGAAGGAGGGAGTGGGAGATGGGAAATGATGCATTTTCTTTCCTCTAAATTTCCTCCTTCATGTCTTACTTATTGAATGTTCACACTATGCCTTCCTTGAAGTAAAATTGCATATACATGTTACATCTCCCCTTCTAGACTGAGCTACTTTAAGGTATAAACCTCATTTTTCATCTGGTCAATCACCTAGCACAGGGCATTGTACATAGTAAAAGCACTCAACAAATAGGAAAATCTACAAAGAATCTATGACTACATCAGTATGATGAACTCTTGGTATGAGAACTCCCTCCTCTAATCCAGTTCACCACCTTCCTATGACTCAGTAGATAATTCTAGGACACTGGTTGATTATATATATAAAGATTTGGTGACTTTCCCAGAATCACACAGCTAGCAAAAGGCAGCTAAACAATACTTGCAACCAAATCATTCAAACTCCAAACTTTGCTCTAACATAGGATGTATCTACCAATACAATAAATATTTTGTAAACAAAGGAAATGACAGGCTTTTTCTGATATTGGATTATTTAAGTATTCTATTTCTTCTGCTGTTAATCTAGGCAATTTATATTTTTGCAAATATTCATCCATATCACCTAGATTGCTAAATTTATTGCCATATAATTGGGCAAAATAGTTTTTAATGATTGCCTTAATTTCCTCTTCATTAGAGGTGAGGTCTCCCTTTTCATCTCTGATACTATTAATTTGGTTTTCTTCTTTCCTTTTTTTAATTACATTAAGCAGTACTTTGTCTGTTTTATCTGTTTTTTTCAAAATACCAGCTTCTAGTCTTATTTATTAATTCAATAGTTCTTTTACTTTCGATTTTATTAATTTCTCCTTTGATTTTTAGCATTTCTAATTTAGTTTTCACCCAAGGACTTTTAATTTGTCCATTTTCTAGTTTTTTAAGTTGCATGCCCAATTCATTAATCTCTGCCTTCCCTAATTTGTTAATAAATATATGCACTCAGTGATATAAATTTCCCCTTAGAACTGCTTTGGCTGCATCCCATAAGTTTGGGTAAGATGTCTCATCATTGTCATTGTCTTTAATGAAATTATTAATTGTTTCTGTGATTTGTTCTTTCACTAAATTATTTTGAAGAATCATATTATTTAATTTCCAATTAGTTTTTGGTTTGCCTCTCCATGTATTCTTACTAATAACTATTTTTATTGCATTATGATCTGAGAAGTTTATATTTATTATTTCTGCTATTTTGCATTTGTTTGCCATGTTTCTGTGCCCTATTACATGGTCTATCTTTGTGAATGTTCCATGTGCAGCTGAAAAGAAGTTGTATTCCTTTTTGTCTCTATTTTTCTCCAAATATCTATTAACTCTAATTTTTCTAGGGTTTCATTTACCTCTCTTATCTCTTTCTTATTTATTTTTTTGTTTGATTTATCTAGATCTGATAGGGGATGGTTCAGGTCCCCTACTAGTATGGTTTTGCTATCTATTTCCTCCTTGAGCTCCACTAGCTTCTCCTTTAAAAATTTGGAAGCTATACTGTTTGGTGCATATATATATATTGAGTACTGATATTTCTTCATTGTTTATACTGCCTTTTATTAGGATGTAGTAACATTCCCTATCTATTTTAACCTTATCTATTTTTACGTTGGCTGTGTCAGAGATCATGATAGCCACCCCTGCCTTCTTTTTCTCATTTGAAGCCCAAAAGATTTTGCTCCATCCTCTCATTTTCACTCTATGTATGTCTTTCTGTCTCATGTGCGTTTCTTGTAGACAACATATGTTAGGATTTTGGTTTTTAATCCACTTTGCTATTTGTTTCTGTTTTATGGGCAAATTCATCCCATTCACATTCAGAGTTATAATTATCAACTGTGTATTCTCAGATATTTTGATTCTCTCTCTTAGTCCTGTCCTTTCTTCTTTCACTGTTTCCTTCTATGCCAGTGTTTTGTTTTAAATCAGTTCCTAAAATTCCCTCCCTTCTTGTACTTCCCTTTCGCCCCCCTTCCTTCTTATTCCTTTCTTATTGTTCTTTAAAGCTACACCACACTCCCCCCTAAACTCTCTCCCCCCCAAGCCCTCTACCTCCCTAGTATTGCTTCCCTCCCCACCAGTCCGTTACCCTTCTACTTCTCTATAGGGCGTGAATCAATTCTCTGCCCCAATTGATCTGATTGTTCTTCTCTCTTTAAGTTGATTTCAATGCACTTAAGTACTGAATATTTCCTCTCTCTAACCTCTTTACAATGTATTGTTATTTTTCCATGTTGGTCCCACAAGCTTCTTTATGGAATATAAATTTATTCCTTTTTGTTTGTTTTCCTATTTTTCTTATTATTACCTTCTTCCCCCCAGTATTGTGTATGTATATATATATATATATATATATATGTGTGTGTGTGTGTGTGTGTGTGTGTGTATTTACTTATTTATTTATTTATTTGATTGTTTATTTAATTATCACTTAACATTTCATCTTATACAGTTTATCACTGTTCTCTCTATGTAAACTTCTTCTAGTTACACTTTTGGTAATAACAATTTTTAATATTTGACAATATCTTCTTTTCTTCTTGGGATACAAATTGATTGAACTTGTTGTGTCCCTTAAAGAAAAGAATTTTTTTCTTCTCCCCCCATTCTCTTAATTACCTTATGTTGATTCTCTTGAGTTCTGGGTTTGGGCAGCAAACTCTCTGTTTAAGTCTGGTTCTTTTTCTTGATGAATGTTTGGAAGTCCTTGATTTTATTGAATGGCCATACTTTCCCCTACAATAATATAGTTAGTTTTGCTGGGTAGTGATTCTTTGTTGTAAACCCAGTTCTTTTGCTTTCTGGAATATTGCATTCCATGCTTTCCAGTCCTTCAATGTAGATGCAGCCAGATCCTGTGTTATCTTAACTGTGATTCCCTGATATCTGAATGACTTCTTTTTAGCAGCTTGTAATATTTTTTCCTTGGTCTGGTAGTTTTTGAATTTGGCTATAATATTCCTGGAAGTTGTCAGTTGTGGATTAAATGTAGGAGGTGGTCTGTGGATTCTTTCAATTTCCACTTTTCCCTCTTGTTCAAGAACTTCCGGGCAATTTTCTCTGATAATTTCTTGTAAGATGCTATCTAAACTTTTTCTTTTATCATGATGTTCTGGTAAACCAATAATTCTTAAATCGTCTCTTCTAGCTCTGTTCTACAGATCTTTGGTTGAATCAATGAGGTGTTTCATATTCTCCTCAGATTTTTCATTTTTTAAATTTTGTTTAATATATTCTTGCTGCCTTGTGAAGTCATTTGCTTCTAGTTGTTGAGTTCTATTTTTTAAAGACTGAATTTCATCCCTTGCTTTTTGGTCATTCTTCTCTTTCTGGTCTGATTTTCTTTGTAGATCATCTTTTGCCTTCTTTGCTTCATTTTCAACTGGCCAATTCTGGCTTTTAAAACTTTATTTTCTCATTTTAGCTCATGTATTTCCTTTTTCAAATTGTCTTCAGCCTCTCTTGATTGTTTTTTGAGTTCCTGAAGTCCTTGAATTAATTGAGTTTTAAATTCTCAATTTAATTGAATTTTGAGATCTTTCAAAGCCTGTGTCCAGTTCTCTGGAACTACTTTCTCTTTTTCTATTTCTGTTTCATTTGCTCTCTTTTCACTTCCTTGAAAGGAGCTGTAAATTGTCATTTCATTTCTCTTTTTCTGTTGCTTACTCATGTTTTTCCCCTCATTGTTCTGCTATTTTGAGCAGATATATTTAATGATCTTTGATGAAAGATCTTCCCCCAGGTGCAAAGGAGGTTTGTAGTTACTTTCTCTGCCCTTGGAAGACTTCTTGTCTGTCCAATTGTTGGGATTAATCCTGTATTGATTGGATTAATCTGCCCTGAGGCTAAAACCTCAAAACCTTGAGGGGAGGGAAAAACAAACAAACAAAACCCCCCAAAAAACCTGGGGTGACAAGGAGTGTTTTTGCTGAACTGAGCTCTCCAGCAATGGGGTCCCCCTACTCTATACACTGTGTTTGATCTGGTTTTCTTTCCTCTTGAAGCCCTGCATTCTCTATCTTGGTATGAGGAAGCCAAGCTATCTGTAGTCTGGGGTTTGACTCTCTCTAAGCCACCATCTTCTGGGCGTTTTTGCTGTGTTTATCTGGTTTTCTCCTCCAGTCACCTCTACAGTGCCTGTGTTTGACTCCCTGAGTCCGATGCCAACAAGGCCCTCTCTCCCAACCAGTGTGCCCACAGGCTCTGAGATTTCCCAGGCCACTGGACATGGGGGAGGCATCCTGGGATCCTGGGATTCCCTTTCTACACCTTCAGTCCTGACAGTTCAAGAATTAAAGCCTTTTTATTGGTATACCTCTTTCGTTATGCTGCGGTAGGGTTCCTCCTTCTCTGTCCCGTTATTAGATTTGGTCCTCTTTTTTCTCGAAGAACATTGTTTTCTATCTTGGTGTGTAAGGGTGCGGGGGTTTTAAGATTCGCTCCATCTATGCCTCCATCTTCCCAGAACTCTCAGTAACACACATTTGTATCTCCAAACTCCAAATCTAGTGCTATTTCTTCTATATCATGACTGCATAGTGTTCACCATTATTTATCTTAGCCAAAATTAATGGAGTCAGATAAAAGAAAAAATAGGATATAAGATAAACACCTAGGAAGTGAAGTCACATAAAGAAACCATGGAAATGGTATGCAAAGAAAAGAATAATGAACATAAAAGACAGACTTAAGCTTACTTCACTAACTTGTCAGAAAAGGCCCTGGTGATATCATCTTTGGTAAGAAGACTTTAGATTAGTGACCCTAAAGCAATGGTCTAATATCTTTTAAAGGTGGTACAGCTCAGAAGTTTCTACATAGCTAGATCCCCATTGGTGTGAAAAATGAACCCTCTGAAGTGGTTGCTTACATTTGAACTCATATTATTTGAAGTTATAATTATCTAAAAAATGTTAATTGGTTACAGTCCAATGAAAATATGCAGAGAGAATTAAAATTATGTAACCACTTCATAGGATTCATTATTCATACTAATTGGGATTAATTGACTGCCAATGGATTTTTCTTGGCTATACTATCAAATAATTAAAAAAGAATTAATGGTAATCACATAATCTTTTAAAGGGTTTCTAAACTATATCTTCTACAAAGTAGATAGTCATTAATATCTGATCTCTTGAACAACCAGTTCTAGAAATATTCTTCCTTTATCTTTCTGAGCTTTCCAAATAAGAGTTGGTATGGAGGAAAGAATATGAACTTAAATTCAGAAGACCTGAAATCTAATTCAGGCTCTCATCAAGTCACTGTCTAGGCCTCACTTTTCTCATCTATTAAATAAGAGGACTGGAATAGAAAATCTATAATATCCTTTCCAATCCTAATAGTCTATTATTTCAACTCATCCACCACTCTTCTCCCCCCATTGTCCAGGGTAGGATTATCCAGGATGTTGATTTTTCAAGAACATAGCTTCTTTCCCAACCCTTTAACTGGGCAATTTGGAGTCATTGATGGTCATTAACAAAAGTACATGTCGGTAAAAAGAAGGAGCCAAGTACATTCATTTTACTCTGGTATTTCCAAGACCTGCAAAAAAGATGAATAATACAGAGTTTAGTTTTCATTTTATGACAAAATATTGTCAATGAAGCTGATGTATCTTCCTTTTAAATCGAATAGTTCTTCCATGCCCTTTGAAGGAATATAAGAAATAGGCTGTCCACAATTAAAGCTAGAAAAACATACAAAGCATCTTGGGAAGCCTAGAAAGGCAAGTCTAGTTATGATCCATAATGCCTGGTCTCAGGCTGCTTAATTGCTTTATCTTACTCAAATGTCAAATCATTCTCACTCTTCACTCAATTAAAATTCTGCACCTTTCACTAGATATAAACTCTAAAAGCACTCTCATCTTGGTGTATATTTCTCCTCTCCTACTTCATCTGATTCAGTCTCTTCAGTCTTGAGAGTAACATTCTTAATCAGAAAACAAAGGCAAAATGAGAACGATGTGTCTAAGTAGATAGCATGAAAAGAGTGAGCACAAAAGAGTGGCATTCCCCTCCCAACCACAATGGCCCAACTGGCCTCTCTCCCAAGATCTCCAGTCCCCAGTCCATTTCTATGCTCCTAGGAAAACACTTTGGATCTGAATTCTGGCAAGATCTGACCAACCTTAAACTAAATGTACATGTGTAATACACATGTGTATTCTGAAAAGAGGTAGCCAGAACTAATTTCACTTATTCCACAGTGGCACCACATCTGTTCTCCATAAATGTCAGTTAAGAAGGGTGGATTAACTAGAATTCAGGCCAGGGAATATGGAAACCTTTTTGTTCCATTCTGGCTTTTACCACATCATCTTCAACAGGTCTTTTGCCCTTTTGGCAATTAATGGTCTCTTTTTATTAAATGGAAATTATCGACCCCATTTTCCCATTGTGCATGTTTCTTGTTCTATGTGTGTGAGGTTGCATTGACTTCAAAAGCAGAGAGGAAGGAGATAGATATGTATGGAAAAATTAGATTTGATAATGCTTCCTAATTTTTAAATCTTTTGATAAGAGTGAGGATATGTGAGCCAAATGTTATCCACCTAAATGTACTCAGGATTCCAAGATTTGGTTCTCAGTTTCTACCCACATATTTACCTATCCTTAATGGAAATTGATTTCTGTCTCCCTAGAATTAAAGTTCATCTTTGAGTTGTTACACGGGGAAACTTTCAGATGGATATTTCTATCTAATATACTTCATGGCATTTTATATCTTGAAAGAAATTTAGAGATTGAGATTGGGAAACTGCACCTCAGAGGGATGAAGGAACTTGCCTGAGGTCACAGAAAACTTTAGGAGGGACTAGAACTAGCTTTTTCTCCCAATATCTACTTCTCCTTCACTCCTACACACAGCTTCAAGTTCCTCTAGTCTAGCCCAAGCCAATGATTTGAAGACAAAGCTCACTCAACCTGTTTCTCATTCAGACTGTAAATGAATTCTAGCAACCTAAAATCCTAGCATCACAAATTTAGAGCTAGAAGTGACCTTAAAGGTCACAAAGTACAAATCCTGTATTTCAAAGGCCTAAAAAGGTTAAGCGACTTATCCAAGGTCACTTAGCTCTATGCCATTTTTCAGAGACATAAAACAAGTTGAATAAAAATACTTTATAGTATTGCCTTTCTCCAAGAGTTTAAAGGATTCTATAAATAAGGCTCTTGTCTCCTCTGCTTTTCTAATTAACTCAAAAATGATGTATCATGCAGACGTAATCAACAATTGTTTCTCACATGATTCCAGTCCATACAATGCCCTCTCCATGTCAGCTCTCATAAGTCATTTCCTATAATTTCTGAATCTTTCAGAGAATAGTTATACATCTGCACATAGCTGAATGATCCAAATTACTCTGACTTTTGCTTCATCACATCCCCATCCTAGGTCCAAATTTAGTTTGATTTTCATCCTCCTATTGAAGGTAAAGGCAGACCCTGGGTAGCTTTTCCAAAGGTACAACCCTATTGTTTTCCTAACTCTCACCTCCTTACAATCATGATTCTGTATCTTTCCCTCTTAAATTTCTCATTTTTATTATGTTTCAGATGGAAATTTCCCCTCATTTTTGGAAATAAACTGAAGTGCATGCCCATAAAAAGATGAAATCTTAGAATGGGAAGCTTTCTAATCTAACCTTGAACTCTCGACAGAGGGTCATGCAAGCTCCTACTCAAACTCTTTCAGGAATAAAGAAGGATATATCTCGCTGAGATTATTCCTGTTGGAACAGCTCTAGATGGGCAACAAAATTCTTCATATGAGCTGAAATCTGCCTCCCATGAACTTCTATCCATTGGTCATGTTCCTTCAAAGAATTCTCTCCAAAATTCCAGTTAACCTCCAGGAATTGATATAGAGCCAAAGAAGCAGAATCAGGAAAATGTTGTATAGAGACTGATACATTATGGCACAATCGAATATAGTAGACTTCTCTACTAGCAGCAATGCAATGATCCAGGACAATCCAGAGGAACTTATGAGAAAGAACACTATCCACATCAACAGAAAGAACTGTGGGAGTGGAAACACAGAAGAAAAACATTTCCTTGATCATGTGGTTCAATCAGGACATGATTGGAGATGTAAACTCTAAAAGATCACTCTATTGCAAATATAAATAACATGAAAATGGGTTTTTAATAATGATACATGTATAACCCAGTGGAATTGCTTGTCACCTCATGGAGGGGGGAGGTGAGGAAGGGAAAATATGAATCATGTAACCATGGAAAAATATTCTAAATTAATTAGTTATTTTTAGGAGGAGAATTCTCTCCAATCCCTCTTCAGTGGGAAGGTACTTTTATTATATAAAGAAAGCCATCATGTTCCCAGTTACATTCTCAGTCCTCCTCTGTTCCTAGATACTCCCTCATTTGGGGGCTTTCAAGATGCTCTTTTCTAGCACACTCTCTTGACTCCCTCCTACCTGTCTGCTTCTTCCTTCTCAGTCTCCTTTGCTGAACTGTCATAGCCATGTAGTTGTATCATAAGATTTTGTCCTAAATGTTCTTCTCTTTTCTCTCTACCTTTCCTTAGTGACTTTCTCATCCTATATATACTCAATTATGATCTCTTTTCAGGTGATTCACATATCTATATATTCAATCCTAATATGACTCAAATTAAAATCCCACATCAACTATCTATTGGACATTGCACATTTCAAAATAGTATGTCCTAGGGCAGCTGGGTAGCTCAGTGGAGTGAGAGTCAGGCCTAGAGACAGGAGGTCCTAGGTTCAAACCCGGCCTCAGCCACTTCCCAGCTGTGTGACACTGGGCAAGTCACTTGACCCCTATTGCCCACCCTTACCAATCTTCCACCTATGAGACAATGCACCGAAGTACAAGGGTTAAAAAAAAATAGTATGTCCTAGAGCCAATTCAAATTAATTGTGTCCAAAATAAAACTAATTATTTTCCACCACCCCCTTACACAAATACACACAAATACATACTCACACATAAATACAATTTTTTTAGCTCAACAATTATAAAGGACCATTTTTCCATTTATCTAGTTCTCAACCTTGACACTGTTTTCAATTCCTTCTCATTCACTCCATATATCTAATTAAATGGCAAATCATTTCTACCTCTACATCTCTTGGATATGTTCTACTCTCTCTACTCACAGAGTCACAACTTTAGTTTAGGCCCTCAATGCCTCTTATCAGGCTATAATAACAATCTCCTCATTTGATTCCTTGCCTCTCCCCACTCCAATTCATCTTCTATATAGCTGACAAAGAAATCTTTGTCACTCCAATGGATGGCTTTTAACTCCAGAATTGGTTATACACTTCCCTGTTTGACAATTAAAACTCTTCATGATCTGGATCCTACCTTTCTAGTCTTCTTAAACTTTTCTCCCTTCCTTATACTCCACTTTGTGGTCTAATCATACCAGCCAACTCCTGATTCTGTCCAAATGATGCTCCAACTGCCATCTCTATGCCTTGTCGTTGACCATCTTCCATACTCTTCATGCATTCCCTGATTTTACCTCTCTCATAGAATCCCTGGTTTCCTTCAAGATTCAACTAATATGAAACTTCATCATAAAGTCTTTCCTGGTACCCTCAGCTACTAAAGGATCTCTCTCTGAGGTCAGTATTCTTTTGATATATATTCCATATGTATATTCACTCATAGTCACATGCACACACATACACACAAGTAGAGTATTCTGGGGAGATTTAATATTTTAGTTGTTAAGCCAGCTAGGAGGAGATATGCAAATAGCTTCTTATATAACAGCTTTATAAAATAAGCTGAGAGAGCTACATGACATGGGTCTTTTACAACAATCTGGGCCATTAGATTATTCCCTTCATAACAGAAAACCAGAAGATTCAATATATATAAAGAACTTTGCAAAAACCTCAGCAACATAAGAAAATTGGACAGGACCATATAAAGCTATTTTAGTAACAGCTTCAACAATAAATATCTTTTAAAAAGAACCATGGATTCATTGTTCAATATAAAACTTGCTCAGTGAAAATAGTGAAGGAGAAACAGAGACAGAAATAGATTTAAGAGAAGAAGGAGAAGGAGAAGGAGAAGGAAAAGGAGAAAGAGATGAGATAGAAAGCATTTACTTAGAAGAAAGCTGAAAGAGTCAACAAGCAACTGAGACAACAGGCAGAAACTTCAGAAGGAGGGGAAGATTCCAGTGGAAGAAAAGGGAAAGCAGCCCAGAGGAAAAGCATGGAAGCAGAACTTGGCAACAGGAAAGAAAACTAAGCAGAAATGGCTAACATACTACTGAAAGGATTGTAAAGACTATAAGGAATCTCCAAAGAGGAGAACTGGAGGAATGGAAATAAAAATTGTTTGATAAATGTATCATTAAACACAGGCACATTTCCAAATGTAGTTACGTACATAATACAAAGTTACCAAGAACTGAAGACAGAAGGGAAAACATCAGACAACATGAGAAGAGGAGATCTGAAGTCTTGAGTAAGTATGTTACATGCAACGAGCACATAAAAGATACGTTTCACTGTTATATGTATTTGACGCAATATCCACATAAATAAATGGGTATTTTGGGAAAGAGTAATAAAAGTTACATTTTTCTAATATATATATTAGATCCATAAGGTCTTACCTAAATAGAAGATCTGGTTGAGGTATTCTACTTATGTAACATCAGGAACATATAGGGATCAATGTAGAGGTTAGAGTAGGAACTTACAACACATACACTACATATTATACACATGAATGTAGATAGCGCTGTACATACTTGTAAAATAATTGTAATATAAGTAATGTACACATGTATTTATGTATATATTACTTTTAGTCAGTTACATGTATGTAACATGTGTAAAATTCAATACCTATACTTGCTGAACTGCAGAATTTTTGGAAATTTGTACATACATGTAGATATATGTGGATATATTTAGGTATGTATATGTACAGATTATGTAAAATAAAGATGTGTATAGTCAAAATGATGTGGAAAAGCTTAAATTCATAAGATAGGATACGGTTCAGTGTAGACAGACTGGTTGGATGTATTAGCAATATTATCAAGAATGGAAAGAGTTTATTTTTCAAATTGTTCAGCTTGGATTTTTTTTAAAAAAGCCATTTTTCATAAGTTCACTTTTAGTCAGAGAGAGTGTGTGTTTTGTAAAAGATTATGCTACATTGTGTTTTATTGTAATTTTTTCTATTTTTCTAATTTTATATATTTTTCTAAATTTTTTTAGATAGGATTGGTTTTGTATTAGCTTAGCATCATAAGGTTTTGATAGCAAACTGGTTTTGAAAAGTTTATTAGGATGTTTAACTTTTTAATTTTATTGTATTTTGTAGTCTTAGCAGTTTATATTCAATTTTTTTCTTGTTGTTTTGATTTTGAAAGTGTTTGCAGTTTGATTTTTGTAACAACTTGTTGTAAATCCCTTGTTTTTCCCTTTCTTTCCTTTGTTCAAATCCCTAGAATACAGAAGATAAGATAGAAATAGCTTAGTGAGTGTAGTTGTTCCTTATTTTGGGTTATGAATTTAGAGTAAGAATACAATGAAACAAGGTAAGTTTATTGGTGTGCAGATAACAAAACAAATTTTTGTCCAAATGAGTTTTGATATGTGCAAAGAGGAGATATGATAAAGAAAGAGATGAGTAGAAGTTTTAGCAAAGGTCTGGTGCAAAGACTTTGCAGAAGAAGAGGTCTGGCACACTCACAGAACTGAAAGAAGCATTCCAGAATTTGGGGAAGGGATAAAAGAGAGAATCTGAAGGAAGAAGGGGTCCGTTGGTCCTGGACACCAAGGAGAGCAGAGGGTTACTTCCTGTGGCCATCTTGTGTCTGCCAGAAGGAGGTAACTGACCTTTCTCTACTGAAATCTGAGGATCCTGTAATCCTGTCATTGAGGGATTATAATTCCTATCCCTGTCTCTAGTTATCATCAACTGAGATCCTGTGGACATCAGTATTTCTGAGAAATCCAGACTCTGTGTGTGTGTGTGTGTGTGTGTGTGTGTGTGTGTGCAACTGCCAAGGCCCTGTAACTACCAGTGAGAACAACAAAGTCAGCTTGGCCCTAGGCCACTGGCCTCAAGGGTGAACTCACCATCAAATCTAGCTATTTTTTACCTGATAAACTGTTTACTAGTCTCTATTTAGTAGTGGACCAGTAGTTCAGGTTAGTGAGTTAGATTTCCTTTGATAGAGAGACAGAGTAGAAATAGAGTAGCCCTCAACTCTAAGAAGAAGGTCCTTGAGGATCTGTAGTTGGGATTTGGGTGGAGGAAATAGAATCTATAGGTTAGGGACACCTCTATCCTGGTCCACCATCCTATCCTTTGAGTTTGAAAAGAATAATAAACCAGATACTACAGGTTGAGGCCAACCAACTGTGAGTCATCACTGGTCTTAATATCAAGCTACATTAGTTCCATTAATTTAGTATTTCAGGATCTAATTAGAATGTAAGCCCCTCGAAGGCAGAAATTGTTTCCCTTTCTCACCAGTACTTAGCTTAGTGCCACACTCATAGTAAATGATTATTAAATGCTTGTTGGTTGACTGATTCCAAGCTAGGCATTCCAAATTCCACTACTTACTTTTTTAAAATTCTGCTAGCCAAATTTTGATCTTATATAATTGTTAAATATGGGCACTCACACCTGTGATAGCATCAATCAACATATAGGGAAAGTATAACTGATAAAATAGAGAAGTAAGTGTTTTACAAAATCCATAGTCTTGGAGTTAAAGAATTTTCAGGCAGGGAAATATCACAGTAATCTCCAAAGGAGAAGGATTGTTTTTCCCAAACTTTTTATGTCCACCAACATGAAGCAACAGTCTGTTTGTAAAGTTTGGTACCTTAAAAATGTTTGAGAAGTCAAACTTAATGCATAAATAGCAACTACTAACATGTGATACAAGTTTGCTGTACTATTCGCACATTGTAAATGGCCAGACAAAAGGAGGCCTTTGGAAGCAAAAGGAAGATTACAAGTGTGGATACATGGGAAATATTAGTATGTGTTGGGATAGTAGGAAGAGGGAGGGAGGAGAATAAGGGTATAGATACAATCCTTTATTTGAAAAAGTTTTGCAGAGTTCATTGAAGCCAAGACTAGTATCATAGAGTGTATGTGGGTGAGTATTGATGATGAAGGGGTGGGTATCTCCTCCCTTGTTAGCTTTCAATGGGTCAGATCAGCTATTCACTCACCCAAACCCCAGGGAAGACCTATGAAGGAATAACCTCAGCGAGCTTCCCAAACTAGCAAAGCTATAATGGGGATGTTGAAGGAAGGTATTGGAGTTCAGTTGTGACCCTAATGGATGGGATCCCACTCTCAGAACCAGCCCTGTTGAGACAAGCCTCCCCCACCCCCAACTCCTAAGTCCCAGTAGCTTCACCCCTCAAGACAGAGTCCAGTAAATGGTATCCCCTCCCCCCCCAGCCACAAGATCAATCACCTCCTCCCTCCAATGTAACTATTCCAGACTTCTAAGTATCAACTATCAGGGATTTATTAATGGATAAATCATTTTCAGGGAATAGGGGGAAAAGGTTTAGAAGAATGAAGGAAGGGGGGCAGCTAGGTAGCTCAGTGGATTGAGAGCCAGACCTAGAGATGGGAGGTCCTAGGTTCAAATCTGACCTCAGACACTTCCCAGCTATGAGACTCTGGACAAGTCACTTGACCCCCATTGCCTGCCCTTACCACTCTTCTGCCTTGGAGCCAATAGACAGTATTGACTCCAAGATGGAAGGTAAGGGTTAAAAAAAAAGAATCAAGGAAGGAGGAAAAGGATGAACTACTCTCTCAACTATGTCTTCTCCCCAAGAGAGCAGCTCTAGACTTCTTCAGTGGCTTGGTCACAGTAGCTAACTCTCTCTTTCCCCCCTCTACAGTCTCCAATCAAATATTTCTAAACTAATATCACAGGGAAGTAACAGGATCAAAGGGTTCAGCCAGGATCAGGGAAAGGATCCCCCCTCATTCAAAGCCTCTCCACCCCCAGAAGTTTGGCCTCTCCTGCCAAATTGGAGAATGACTGTTCAGTGTCTTTGTTGGTATTAGTGGTCTCCCTGATTAGTCTCTCATACAAGTGCAGGAAAGCCAAATTCTCTCAGGATTCACCCCACAAACCCTCCGGTCAGGAGAAAAGATGAAGTGAAGTGACAGTTGAGAACTTTTAGAATTCTCCTCCAAACTCCTCTTGCTGTTGGCCCCTCCCAAATGGAATTCTGAATGGGCACATTCTGCTGGGCTGGTTTTCAGGGTCCATTCCACCCCCAGCTGCCTGATTGCCTTTGCAAAATCAGTTCACACTGTTACAAGAGCAAATCTAATTTTTGCCTTGCTGGAACCTGTCCCATACTAAAACAAAACAAAACAAAAACTTTTGCAGAATTTTTGCAACAAAACCATTTTTAAATTATTATTAAATGTTTCCTACCAATCGTGCCAAGTAAAAAATGGCTGATTTTAAATGAGATGTTTTCATAGCAATTTTCTATGAATTTACTAATATTATAAACAATTTGTTCAGTGAGAAGAGTATGAAAGTTTAAAAACAAGGACTGTTTGTAAGTGGGGACGATATTAAATATGACAGTTTATATTGTAAAACGTTTTATAACTTTCTTATCCAGTTTAATTTTATGTAGTCTGAGAGAAATTATTCATATCTGCATCATATACTGCCAACTCATAGATCTCTGGACTCAAAGGAGTTACTACCTGGCGATTTTTTTTAGTTTATCACATTTTTGCATTTAAAAAATTCACATTTTAAGTTTAAATTTATTTTGTCTATAAATACCTTCATGATTTCTATGAATTACTTTTGATAATTTGGGAGCTTAGTCCATATGAATAGTTTATGATACCATTTTTTTTAATTGGGTAACTTATTGCATGGTCAATAGTATTGCATGGTGGATAGAGAACTGGCTACAAGTCAGGAAAACTTGACTATATGTTCTGCCTCTGACGCTGAATTGCCCAGTGACCTCAATTGAGTCACTAACCTTTTGGTGCCTCTAGGAAACTCTAATATTATAAATGGCAGAACAGTTGCTAATATAAGTTTTCTGTACCAATCAGAAGTAGCTAAGTGACTGGACCTAGAGGCAAGAAGACTCAAATTTGACCCTAGACATTTACTAGCTGTGTGAATCTATGCAAGTCAACCTATCCTTACCTCAGTGTCCTGAATTATAAAATGAGTACAAAAAAAGCTATAGTTACTATGAAGATCAAAAGAAATATTTGTAAGGAACTTAATAAATGACTATTCTCTTCCCTTCTCCTCCAAGTGAATAGTGCATAGCATGCTCTTAATATATGCTTATTTTCTTCTTTCCAAAAAAATCATATCTGTTTTTTAGAAAATTCAAGGACCTACTCCATAAGGACCATTAGCACACTAAACCGAAGATGATAATCATCACATTTGCATTTCTTTCACATCAGGTTATTGGTAACATGGGAAGGACAATTGTTTCATCAGTAAAGATCTGATTATTAATACTTTTGCTTCTTTATGTATTCAAAATTCTAGATTTTACCAATTATCTATATTGGGTTTTGTTGGGGAAAAGAATGACAGTAAAAATAACAAATCTAATCATGTCAACAAATATCAGGATGTAGATGCATGCTGGTATGATGGAATGATGGATGCCCAATTTGCCCAACCCCTCCAAACACACAGAAATAGAAAATAAAGTGCCTTAAAACAAAGGAATAGCAGAGGGATATGTCTCACTGGGGTGAAAAGGAAAAGTAGCCCAGAAAGTGCTACAACAGGGGAAGTTTGCAAAGTGTATACCAGTTGCCAAGCAGCCTAAGGTAACAAATGACAGATAAACAGCAGCCTAAAACCCGCCCCAAGGAGGCCTGAGGTAAGGAAACTTCAAAGAAGTAGCTCTATGCTCAGCCTGAGGCAGTGGAACTAGAGGTGGGAAGGACTGAGGAAAGCACTGCCTAACAGCCTGAGGCAATGAGACAGGAGAGTGGAGGAACAGCCCAAAGATAACACTGCCCACTTCTAAAAGGACTGAGGTAATAAAAGGGCAGAGTAGAGAACAGAATACCAAAGGAGACAACAAAGAAACTGAAAATAGAGGGAAGCAGAATTCAGCTGGGAAAAAATTGATACAAGCTTCCCCATGAGAAGCCAGCCAGTCCACCCCCTGGAAGTGCACATTTAGAGATCCAAAGACAGCTGGACCTTCCCCAAGCACCAGAAGAAGAAAACTTGCAAGCTTTCACCCCAAAAGCAGAGCAGAACCTCAAAAGATACACAAGGTAAGAAAGGGGGAGCAGAAGAATAACTAGAAAAATGAGCAAAAGACAAAAAAAAAGCCTAGCTTTAGAATTTATTTTAGTGACAAATAAGATTTAAAATATAATCTCAGAAGAAGACAATAATGGCAAAAAAGAAACATATGAAGCTTTGAAGGTAAGTGAGAAAGGATGCCAGGTCCCAAAAGACCTCTTAGAAGAACTTTAAAAGAAGTTCAAAAATCAAATAATAAAAGAAATGATAGAAATATTCAACAACTTGGTAACTAGAATGGACCAAATGGAAAGGGAGGACTACCCCCCAAAAAAAAAACTGAAGGAAAAAACTCCCAAAAGACTAAAATGGTCCATATGGAAAAGGAACCCCTCCCTCCCCACTCCACCAGTCAAAAAAACACTAAAGGAAAAACACTTCCTAAAAATTAGAGTTGAGCAAATGGAAGCTAATGACTCCATAAGACATCAAGAAACAACAAGACAAAACCAAAAGAATGAAAAAGTAAAAGAAAATCTGAAATACTTCACTGGAAAAACAATTGGCTTAGAAAATAGGTCCAATTCTCAAAGCTGTATTTTTTTGTCAAACATTTTATATATATATTTTATATATATGATTCAGTTCCTTGAGCCTGATGCTTGTGATCCAGTCCAATACCCTTCATTTTAAAAGCTAAAGAGACTGCAGTCTAGAAAAGTGACTTGTTCATGGTTACTAATATAGTAAATATGTCAATGACATGATTTGAGCATAGATCTCCTGATTCCAGGGTCAATATTGTTATAAAAATAAACAGAAGGTATCTATTATGTTATTAATGCTACTAATACTACATCTAGTTATTATATTAATCTGAGGAAGCTGTGTTTGATTCCCTTGATGGCTGGTGCAGGGACACCCAAGTCCCGCCACTCAGCTGGATATTATAATAACTGCCCTTCTTTATAACAGTGCCCAGGCAGGATCCCTAATGGTTAGTGGATGGGTAACCCTTTCAGGTCCTACCTGGGGTTGATTGATTATTAGTATTGGGCCTTGGATAACGTTCATCTGACTGCGTTGCTCCCTCCCCAGAGTGGTGATGGAATAACTACTCCAGGAAGGTACTTAATAAATTTTATCTATGTTGTTAATAAGGGAAAGGAAAGATCAGGAACGGATTGGGGATGGGAGACCCTGTCACTAAAGCTCTGACACTAATCCTTCAGGACTGTAGGCTTTCAGTAATGCTAGAGCTCTTGTTCTTCACCTCCTCTGGCTCAGCCTGGCCACAGCCAAACCAGAGTAAGCAATCTGTTTGGTTGACACAGATATTGATCTCTCTCTCAGCTTCTTACTGCTAGTTGTTGTGCCAGTCCTACAGCCTTCAGGCAATACCACCCTTACCACCCTTCTGCTTCTTCTCCAGCCCACTTCCCGGATCCCTCCCCCCCCACCCCGGCCCAGGATACCTAAATATCTAGAGATGATTTAGATGCCTAAATATCTAGGGGATTCAGAGTGAATCAGAGGATCCACGGTCTGACCCACAGGTCAATCAATGTTCAAGATCAATGTCCAAGGCAAGGATTTCAGGCAGGGCTCAGCCAAGGGAAAGCCAAAGCCAAAAGGGTCCCAAAGGGCAAAGGGGCAAAGGGTCCTCTTAGAGGACTGCCAGGGTATTTATACCCTCTCTGGCCAACTGCCTCTCCTCCTGTCCTCACGGCCTCTGGGAACATTCCAATGTCTCCAACTATCTTCACCTGTCAATCAAGGTGAGACTCTCAGCTCCCAGAGTCTGAATATGACAATATTTATTCCATTGCACCATACTGGCTCCATGATCAGTTGTATTTTCTTTCTACCTTATAACTAAATTTATGCCATGAACTTTTTAAATAATATTCAACAAAAAATTAAATATAAAGTGATTTTAGCATAATTTTCAATTCAGGATCACTGGTTTACTTCAAACATTTAAAAATCTAGACTTCTACCTCTCCTCTTAGCCTGTGACCTTGGTGAGAGCCTTTACATTGTTCCTATAGTAATATCTCTCCCTTTAATCCCTTTTTTTCAAGTTACCGTCAAATTAGTCATCATTACAGGGAACCACCCCCCACCATTGCCACCATTCAATGAAAATGTCAGCTTAGTAGTTTATCAACTGATGAAAAGATAGAATTTTACTCTGTGCCCAATGCACAGAAACTAATAAACACAAAATTAAATAAAACTCCAATCCCTCTTTTTTCTCTTAAAGTAATTAATCTGCTATTTTACTGAACTGTCTTTATTCCTTGGTAAAAAATAAATTAAACTCCTAAGATTGCAATTTTTGTTGATGGTTTAAAAATATAAAGACTATCAAGTTATTATGAATAGGCACTAATAAAATAATCCATTTGTTAATAAAATATTTAAGTAGTGACTCTAAACTCTTTTACCCCAGAGATCCCCATTTTGCGATATATATTCCAAGTTTGTTAAAAACAAAAAGATTCAGAAAGATGGATAGATAAATATATAGATATTTAGATAGATAGATAAAGAGATGATAGATAGATAGATAGATAGATAGATAATAAAGAGATATGTTAGAGAGATAATAGATACATATTTACATGTTCTTTTTTTTTAGTATCAAAGAAGTAAATGTCCATCAAATGGGAAATGGCTACACAAAATGTGATATTTGAATTTCATAGAATATCACTGCATCATAAGGACTGATAAATGCAAAGAACATGAAACATGTAAAGACCTATAAGTTAATACTGTAGATTAAACAGAACCTGGAAAACAATATACACAATGACTACAACAATGTAAATAGGAAGAACAGCACCACTACCCTGAAACTGGACACTGTCTAGTTATAATCATGGTGGCCCCAAGGTAGAAATGAGAAAATGCACCTCTATGCTTACTTGAGCAATGGAGGACTATAGGTGAGAAATATCATAAATACAATGGGACTTGGATCATTTGCAGATTAGTTTTGTTGAATTGTTTTTTCTTCTTCTTACTTTTTTATTCTTTCTTAGAAGGACTGGTTCTGGGTAGGAGAAGGAAGGAGGGATGCATCTGGAAATGAAAGTTATTTAAAAACAAAATTAATCAAAAATAGTAGATGTATATGTCTTTTTTCTATATTTTTTTGTTTCTATTTATCAATTCTCTCTCTGGAGGTGAATATACACACGTTATTCTTCAAATAATATTTCTGCTACTGTAATGTTTTCTTGGTTCTATTCATTTCACTCATCAAAATTTCATATAGATCTTACCATGTTTTTTTAAAATTAATCTGCTCATCATTTCTTATGGTGCAGAAGAAGTATACTATCACAATAACATGCCACAACTTATTTGGCCATTCTCTAATTGATAAGCATCCCCTTAAAGTCCACTTCTTTGAGACCATAAAGAGTCCTGCTATAAATATTTTAGAAAATATAGGTTCTTTTCCTTTTTTCCTAATCACCTTGGGAAAGAGACCCAATATATTATTATTAGTGGTATTGCTGGGTCAAAGGGTATACACAATTATAAAATTCTTTGGGCATAAATCCAGATTGCTCTGCAAGATGGTAGTATTAGTTCACAGTTCCACCAACAGCATATTAGTGTCCCCATTATTCCATTTCCTTTCCAATATTCATCATTTTGCCCTTTTATCATTTTAACCTATCAGAAAGGTGTGAGATGATATTTTAAAGTTGTTTTTATTTGCATCTCTCTAATCAATAATGGTTTCAATCATTTTTTCACATAGTTATATAGAACTTGTTTTTTCAGCCAAAAACTGTTCATATCTTTTAACCATTTATCAATCAGAGAATGGTTCATAGTCTTACAATTTTGACAAAATTCTCAATATATTTTAGATATGGAACCTCTATTTAAGAAGTTGTCTATAAAATTTTCCCCAAATTTTCTGCTTTCCTTCTAATCTTACCTATATTAGTTTTATTTGTACAAAACCTTTTTAATTTAACATAATTGAAATTATCCATTTTATATTTCAAAATGCTTTCTATCTTTTGTTTATTCATAAAGTCTTTTGTTAAATCTAAATCTGAGAAACAATATGTTCCCTATAAATTAGAAGATATATATGTCTTGTTAAAGAGTATTGAACAAAAAAAATAGATGTTATGTGTATATTTTACTTTTATACTATCCCAGTCTCTCATAGATTTTTTGAATGTATCTTATATTACACATTCTTGACTACAATATCCTCTAAGCTCTCAGCCTTTGGGAAGCTTAAATATTGACCACAGTATAATAAACTCACTTTTCTTTTGCTATAGATACTACTACTTCTGCATTTTTTCCTTATATGTTGTACTTAGAAAATGGCCTTTATATTCTTCTCAGGCAAAATGAAGACATGTGATCTCATTGAATCCAACTAGGTTTTGTATATAACCCCCTCTTCATAGTGCACGTACAACCACACATTTCCAACTTTTCTGCATACTTCTTACCAAAGAAAGTACGGCCAATTCCCAAGAATTTATAATAATGATAAGCAGAGATATCATGGATAAATGAAATCCACAAACCTCATTTCAGACAATAGTTTCAGTCCCTTCCTCTTCCAAACCCTTTACCAGACTTCCTAACAGTAGCATAATTATTTGGTTTCAATTTCACATCCTTTCCCAAAAGGCAGTCAGCCAGTGGGAAGCAGAGGAGGAGGAGGAACAAGGCTAGGCTACCACATAACTGCAACTTGGTACTATTCCTGTAGAATTCAAATGAAAACACTATCTAGAGAGGCTCAATGAGTGAAATGATTGATCTTGCCCAGATGCTATGTTCTAAAAATGTACAAAGCATCATGTATCTCCCTTCCTTTAACAGGGAATCATCTGCATGACTTGAATACCTTCTTAGTATTGTCCAGATGACTTATTCACCTCCCTAACTTACTTGTTCATCAGATCATTCCCTTCTCTTTCTCTCAATGAAAAAAAGAAACAAGCTCCCCCTTAGATGCAATACCCTTCTCATCTCATAATCTTTTGTCTTAATTTCCTCCCAGTACCTATAGCTTTTATTTATCTTGCAGGCATTGTATCTACTTCCAAAATATCCAAGCAGTCAGGGCATCTTCAACATTTTTTCCTAACAAAGATCTCCTTTTTCATAGGTTCTAGATTGGGGGAAGACATAAGAGGTCATCTAATCCATCCTCATTTTACAGCTAAGAATGCTGAGGCCCAGAGAGGTTCAGTGTCTTGCCCAGTTAAGAAGGTTATAAGTGGTAAAGTTGGTATTTGAGTAAAATCCTCTAACTCTAAATTGAGTGTTCCATCACCCTAAAACCATGACATTTATTGGCTATAATAATTTCCCCTAATTCCGGGTATTGGGGAACCATTTTCCCCTTGACCAATATCATCTTACATCAGATGAAGGCTGCATTATTTAGAGGAAGCTAATTTCCGGTCTTCATGCATTGTTGAGTCTTGTCTTGCAGCTGCTCTGCTGTGGTCATCCAAACCTCCTTTCCTCCTCCTTTTCCTCCTCCTCCATATCCTCTTAAGTTTAGTATTTCTTTTTGTAACAGTGAAGTCTCTGGCCCCCACTGCCTGAAGGCCAGGTAGGTTATATTTCACATTTCTCCCAGTATTTTTCAGAACCCTTATGGAAATTTGGAGGAGGTCTTGTTTCTCTACCAATGACTCAAGTCCGCATCAATCATGCTTTTCCAATGTTAGAGGTTTCCTGTAATCCAGGTCCATTTAGTAACTAAATAATACTTAATTAACTACTTAATAGTCAGGTTATCTTTTACAAAGAAATATTTACTTTGACAATAAAGCAAGAACAAATATACAAATATCCTCCCAGATATATGGAAGGCATAATCCTTCTTAAACCCTTCAGTCTTCGGTGGTTTACAATTTAACTCAATTCCTATATAGTATAGTCCCATCCAAGTTCCACATCCAAAGCACCTTTTGGGGATAGCTTCCCAGAGCTTCATTTCTTGACTGGCAGCTACATCTAGCCTGGAATCCTACCTCCAAGACCACCAAGGCCTGAGTCCTGGGATCAAGGATTCTACTGCCTGAACCTATAACTGAAAAGAACAACAACAACAACAAAAAACACCAAAATTCCAAGGCCTAGCCTAGTGTTAGAGCCAAAAGGCCTAAAAGAGAGAGGGGGTAGGTAGACTTTATGATTCTTTGGTTTTATACTTCTGTATGGTTTCCTTAGATACATGTTCATCCTGACACCTAATTTCCTCCCTATCAGTAATCTCTTTGGGTTTCTCTCCCTTGAACTTTGGGCAGTCCTTTCAAGCAACCACTACAAACCATTTCAAAATTTAAAAATTGGAAGTCTTGATCCATTTACCAATAGTAAACTAGTTCTGAATTAGACTAGTGTACTCAGATCCCAGTCCAATATCCCTTTCAATTTAGTCCCTACCTCTTAGTGCATGGTCCCTTAGAAGGAAATGGTTCTATGTCTTTGTGTAAAGGCAAGATCAAAGACTGTCTAGGTTTTGGCTCACCATATGCACAGAGAAAGTGCCAGCAATGTGTCTAGGCTGGCAAGAGAGACAATTATCTTGCCCCAAACTTAGTTTTCTCTGCATGTCTTCCCCATCCCGACCCATGCATTTTCATCAGAGAATAGACAGGGAATCACAGATGATAAACTAGGAAACCAGAGAATCTTAGAGCCTTTGGCCATCTTGTCAAGAGAGCAACTCTTACATACATTAGACTTGAGAAATTAAAACTGGGAAGCATAAGGAATGCACACCATGAACTAGAGTGGAGTCATCACAAAGAGACCAAAGTCTAATGACCAGGAATTTTAATATAAAAAGACCAATTTGGGTCTAAAATCTCTACTTAGCTCCTTAGGAAGAAGCATTTCTTCTCTTTACTATGAAGACTTTGGTGCCTGAACAAACAATTTCCTTTGAAATTAAAGTTTCAAGCTAGGGATATTTGGGTACTTTCATTAATCCATAAAAATTTCAATGGACCTTTTCCTAACCAAGGCATTCATTATTTTTAAATATCTCATTCCCATCAGGGTCTGCATGAGTACATGAGCCAAAGATGGCGCTGGCTACAGTTTAAAGGAAACCTAACTTGTTGGCATTATTCATGACTTTCCAGGAACCTCCCAACAGTGTCCAGTCTTCTGCAACATTAAAATACATCCAGGCCTTCTGAGGGTTTATATAGCCAGTTCTTTGTACTCGTGCTGAATTCTCAGCCTTCTTTGAGGGTTTGTTTGTGGTTCCTTTGGGTGATGGTAGATCCAAAAAAATTTCAAAATGCATCCATTCCTTGTTTGGCTCAGTGCCTCTCCCAAATGGGCTTCTTTTATTTAATAACTATAGAATAACTGTTTCAGAATCTTTCTCTTTAGGTCTGATATCCACCATGTCCAAGCTATTCATTCTACTGAAGGAATTTTTGTCTAGAGATTCAAAGGCAATAAAACTTTAGCAAAGTAGAGAGGAACATAAATTTGTCTCTCATGAAAGAAGCATGAAGAACTTTCATAAGAATGAATAAAGTTCAACTAGAGGAATACTTTTTTCTTGGGAAATTAACATTTATTTCATTTATTCAGTGAATATACACTAAGTACCTATTAAGTCAGGGCACTGTGGTAGACCCTGTCAGATATAAATAAAGTGTGTGTATGTATATGCACATTTATGTGTGCATGTGTGATGGGAACATATATACATACCCATATATATGTATATAGATATGCACACATATGTTTTTATCTATATAAGAGCTTTAAAAAAACATATAAACTTCTCTATTTAACTTTTAACACCCTACACAGTTTATATTTATGTTACATTTATTTTTATACATACTAGTTGTCTCCTCCATTAGAATGTAAATTCATTGTGACTAGAGACTGGTTCATTCTTTGTACTTCAATCCCAGCACCTAGCACAGCACCTAATACATGGTAGTTTATAAGTATTTATTTGAATAATGTGGTTTCTTCTGCCTTCTATACAAGAATGACTATGTATAAGAGACAAGTCATAGAAATGTGAAGCATTGTATAGCAATGAAAAGAAATATAAGGTCTGATTCAGGGATGCAAAGGATTTTGAAGAAGAATTAGATGAACAGGTCATGTTCAATGCAATAAGCCATTTTATTTGGCATGTTTCAGGAAATACCCAAAAGGGATAGCCATAGATAATTTTCTTTATCAAATGAAATGGAAAGCAGGGACACAGGAGGAGTCTAATGACTCTAAAACTGGACCCCAAAATTTTTACAAGCAGAAATGTTACCAGTAAGCTTCAGACATAATGGTCTTCAAGCCATGGCAGGAGGAAAGTATCCATAGTGGTCTTTGGAGGGGCTGTTTTAAGAGTTGGGATGACTGCTACTTCTTGTATTTTGTACACCAAGCTCATAGTGAAGCTTCTGAGTCAATACTTCATGCAGGAATGTGGTTAAGGTGGTGGTAGTAGTGGAGTTTTTATAAGAGGGTTGGTCCTACTGAAGTAGGATTGATTGTTTTCACACCTCTGAGGTCATATACAGGAGGTGCCTATCAGCTAGGATTTTAAGCAAGAACAAGGGCCCAGGCAGTCAAACTGAAAAAGATTAGGTCTAAAAAACCAAAAGTTTTCAGATAATAACAAGATAGATAGATAGAATGAAATTGATAAGACAGAAAAACAGATATAGACATATAAAAACAAAGAGAATGAAAGAGAAATACATATAGACAGAGTAGAGAGGATAAATAGGTCAATTAATAGATGGATAGCTAGATAAAATATAGAAAATATGAGATAGATGATGGATACATATAGAGATATACAATCAGACATAGAAATGATAGAAAGATAAATAAAAAGAGATAGAATGAGATAAAAAGGTGATTGATAGGTAACTAATAGCTGATATTTATAAAGTGTTTCCAGATTTGCAAAGCATTTTACATATGTCATTCATTTGATGAATCCTAGTAAGACTCTCTGGAAGGAAAAACAGATATACTCTACATAAACAAAGGCTCTTTGAGCACCCTAATAATTTTGAAGAATGTAAAGGAAGAGGGAACAGTTAAGATGATGGAGTAAAAGAAGTACTACAGCTGAGCTTTATCAACATTCCCCTCCAAACAACTTTAAAATGGCACCTCCAATCAAAATTCTGGAGCAATAGAGCCAATATAAGGTCAGGTGAGAGACATTTTTCCAGCACAAGAAACAGCTAGGGAGGTGGGAAGGAGAAGTCTGTCCACTGGGGTTGGGGCTGGCGTAGAATCCATGTGGGAGCAAAACCAGCTGTAGTGTTAGGAGGCAGCAGAAGCAACTTTGGTAGCTATTAAGCCAGAATTGGTAAAGGAATAAGACAATTATGAGGGATCCTTGTGCCAGCATTGAGTGCGTGACTGGGCAATGTTTGATCATTCAGTTGCCATATTCACTTCTGGGTCACAGTTCAAAAGCTGAAAGGAGGACTTTCAGTCCCAAGGAAGCAGGGGAATTAGGAGTAATAGTTCTTGCAGCTGCAAAGGATCAAGGGCACTTCCTGGTTAAGGACAAGAGTGCAGACCAAGAGAGTAGGGTTACACCTTTCCCCAGATCACAACATCTTAAAAGCCCCCAAAACTTCCAAACCTGCTAAACTAGCTGTAAAATAGCATCTTGAAAAAGCCTGAAGCTTGGAATAGTGCCTCTCCACATCACACACTCTCAGAAACAGAACCCAACTTTAATATAAAGTTCTAAGTCAAGAAAAATTCTGAGAAAAATCATCAAACAAAAAAAGGAGCAAAAAAACAACATGATCATTAAAAGCTACTATTGTGATAAAGAAGATCAAGACACAAACTCAGAAGGTAACAATGTTAAAATAGCCTCACAAAGAGCTTCAAAAGGGTAAAAAAGTGAATTGAATACAAACCCATTAAGAATTCCTAGAAGAGCTAAAAAATGATTGTCAAAATCAAAAAGAATGGTAAAGGGGAAATTTCAAAAAGAAATGAGTGAAATAGAAGAAAATTATGAAAGTACAATGAACAGCTTGGGAAAGGAAGCACAAAACAATTTTTTTAAACCCTTGTACTTCGGTGTATTGTCTCATAGGTGGAAGATTGGTAAGGGTGGGCAATGGGGGTCAAGTGACTTGCCCAGGGTCACACAGCTGGGAAGTGGCTGAGGCCGGGTTTGAACCTAGGACCTCCTGTCTCTAGGCCTGACTCTCACTCCACTGAGCTACCCAGCTGCCCCAAAACATTTTTTTTGAAGAAAATAGCATCTTAAAAAATATAATTGATCAAATGGAAAAAGAGATACAAAAGTCCAATGAGGAAAATCATTCCTTAACAATTAGATTGATATAAGTGTAATCTATTGACTGCATAAGACATAAAGAAACAGTAAAACAAATTCAAAAGAATGGAAAACAGAAGAAAATGTAGATTGAAGAAATGACTGACATGGAAAACAGATTGAGGAGAGATAATTTAAGAATTATTGGACGAACTACCAAGTCACAATCAAAGAAAGAGACTAAACATCATATTTCAAGAAATTATCATAAAAAATGACCCACTACCCTAGAATCAGAGAATAAGGTAGAAATTGAAAGAATCCACTGATCACTTCCTAAAAGGGATTCCAAAATGAAAACTCCCAGGAAAGTTATAGCCAAATTCCAGAGCTCCCAAGTCAAAAAAAAAAATACTTCAAATAGCCAGAAGGAAAAAAATTCACATACCACAGAGTCACAATATGGATCACATGAAATTTAGTACTTACCATATTAAAGGATTGGAGGGCTTAGAATATGATATTCCAGAAAGAAAAAAAGCTGGAATCCCAAAATTTACCTACCCAGCAAAACTGAATGTAATCCTTCAGAGGGAAAAATTGATATTTAAAGAAATAAAATTGAAACTTAAGGAAATTAAAGAAAATTTTTAAAGAAATATTTATAGAAAGAAATTTAAAGAAAGTTCCTGATCAAGAAAATAGAGAAACTAGAGAGGAATAGAAAATTTGACTTTCAAAAATAAGATTGAAAGGAAGCATAAAGAAGTAAGCTTGAAAGAGAATTTATAAGGAATTAAATAAGATTGAACTGTTTACATTCCTGTCTGGGAAAATGTTACATGTAACTACTAAGAACTTTGACATTATTAAAGCAATTAGAAGAACTCTACATAGACAGAGGCTATAAGACTGAGTTGATTATATTGGAATGATCTTAAATAAAAGAATGAGGGAGAAAGAGGAAAGCACAGAACAAAGGGAGAGTAAAAATGGGGGAAATTATGTGACATAAAAAAAGTGTGAAAAGAAGAGCTTTTACTTGAAAAGAGGAAACAAGGTAGGGAGACACTGAACATTCCATCTAAATTGATTCGATGAATATATATATGTATATATATATACATATACAGAGAAGAAAAAGGGCTGGAATGATAAAAGGGAAGGCAGATAAAGAAAGGCAGTGGTCAGAAGGAAAATAAACTTTTGAGGAGGGACAGGGAAAAAAGTGAGGGAGGATAAAGCAAAGAAAACAGGATGGAGGTAAATGAACAGTTAATAATCATAACTGTGAATTTGAATCGGATTAACTCACTCCTAAAACGGAAATGAATAATAGAATGAATTAGACACCTGTAAAAAGGGAGGGGTGTTTAGGAGGATTGGGGTGTAGTTGTGGACCAGCCAGTAAAGTATGGATGTCCCCTCCTCCCTCACAGCCACCCCTATTTACTGAGGGACTAAAATGGTATTCCCTTGGGAAATGGAGGATCCTGGAAGCTCATGCCACCATTGAGGGGTTGAAGGAATGGTATCCCCTTCAAGGAGAAGTGAGTGATACCCCAATTTGATGGTAGTGACAGCCAGAGCACACAGAAACTTCCCCCTTCTCCCAGAAGGGGGGCAGGCTCAAAATGGACATCAGCCTGCCAGTGGTACTACACTCCCTCTAGGTCAAGTCTCTCTCAAAAGAAACCAAACACAGATCTTGAAGGCACTTGGGTGTTTAATCATGAACAATCAGGCAATGGAGTGAAGGTAGGGTATCAACATGATAATGGGTACAGATAATCCCTATGCCAAGGTCCTTCACAATGACAGGTACTCACCAATGCCTCAGACCCAAGAGGGTGAGGCCAGATGTCCCCGACCACTACTTCACCTTCCCAACCTCACTAATGATATTCCTATAATCTATGTTAACTATAAGTCCAAGGGAGATACAATTGTGCAAAGCCCAAGGCAAATGGGGTTCAGGGATCAGCTCCCCAAAGGAAGTCCAGAAACCCCAAACCCAGTTCAACTCAGTTGATGTTGTGTGTGAAAGCTGAGAAGACAAAATGTCACAGATGCAAGTCTCCTATGTAAGTCAGGAAAAACCTAATGGCCACTTCAGGGGATCACAGAGCCAGCCCACAGGACCTTTCTCTCTGGCTCCAACCCCAAAAGCCCCCTTGGTCAGGGTTTTCCTTCCCAGAAGTCTCTGCTCTTCTTGCTCCAACATTCTATGACAGTTTGTCCAAAAATGTCAGGGCTTGCCTCCTTCTTACACACCAGAATCCAATAATATGTAGTTTACGAGAAACATACTTGAAACAAAAAGACACACCCAGAGTTAAAATAAGAGACTGGAGTGGTATCTATTATGCTTCATCTGAAGTTTAAAAAAAAAAAAGGAGTAGCAACCAAGATATCAGACAAAACCAAAAGCAATATAGGCATAATTAAAAGAGATAATGAAGGAAACTACATCTTGCTAAAAGAAATGATTGATGATGAAGTAATATCAATACTAAATATCTATGCATCAAACAGTCTAGCATCCATATTCTTGTAGGAAATTTAAATGAGTTACAGGAGGAAATAGAAATAGAATTATGGTAATGGGGAGACCTCAACTTTTCCATACATAGCACCTTTACAAAAACTGGCATGTATTAGAGTATAAAAGCCTCACAAGCAAATAGAGAAAAGAATAAATATTAAATATATCCTTTTCAGACTATCATGAAATAAAACGTTTATTTAATAAAAGAGCCATGGAAGCACAGATTAAAAATTCATTGGAAACAAAGTAATCTAATGCTGAAGAATGAATAGATCCAAGAATTAATCATAAAAATAATGAGTAATTTCATTAAAATGATGACAATAATGAAGCAACTTAACAAAATTTATTGGAGGTAGCCAAAGCAGAAATGATGAGAACGTTTATATCTCTAAGTACATATATCAATAAAAGAGAGAAAAATAGGTCAATGAACTGGGCATGCAACTAAAAAATAGAAAAAGAATCTTCATTAAATATTTCCTATTAAACACCGAAATGGAAATCCCAAAAATAAACAAAGAGATTCATAAAACTGCAAGTTTAAAAACAATTGAACTAATTTTTAAAAATTAAGATCTGGTTTTAAAGAAGAAATAAAATAGATAAACCACTGATTAATTCAATTTTAAAAAAGAAAACCAAATTAACAGTATCTAAAATGAAAAGAATAAATGCACCCCAAATAAAGATGAAATTAAAGCAATTATTAGAAAGTATTTTGACTAACTATATGCCAATAAAATTGATAATCTAAGTAAAATGTATGAATATTTACAAAAAATATAAATTACCCACATTAACAGAAGTTGAAGTAGAATACTTAAGTATTTTAGAAAAATAAATCTTAAAGGACCTACTTGTACAAAAATATTTAAAGCAGCTGGAATGGTTAAACAAGTTGTAGTCTATGATTGTGAAAGAATGCTGTTGTGTTATTTTTAAAAAATGATGAACAAAATGCTTTCAGAAAAACCTAGGAAGACTTCTATGAACTGATGTCAAGTGAAGTGAGCTGAACCAGGATAACACAGTACACAATAAAAGCAAAATATTGTAATGAAAATCAAAAGCAAAATATTTTATCAAGATGATGATTTGAGACAATTCCAAAGGACCCATAGTAAAAAAAATTAATAACTCCAATAGTTTTATTGTAGTAAGATAAAGATAATAAAAGAGGGAAATAAGAGAAGTAAATTATTACCTAGCCTAACAATCTAAAGCCTTCAGAGAAAGATCTGATGAACTGTAGGAGCAAATTAAAGTATACTTTTTTAAATTTATTTTTCTTGTTGTTGTGTATATGTTTATGTGGTTTTTTGCAACATGGCTAACCTAGAAATATGTTTAATATGACTCCTCATGCATAACTGATATCATATGGCTTGCCTTTCTCAGTATTTGGAGAAGTTAGGAGGGAGAGAATTTGAAACTCAAAAAATTTTTAAGTGAATGCTATGGGAACTAATGGGAAATATTTAACAAAAATTAAAAGCATGTTTAAAATAAAAAGGTTGTTAAAAAGAAAGGAAAGAAGGCAAGTGTGTCCTGAGATTTAAAAAAAAAAATGAGAACTGATATAGTGGTGTAGATTCATGGGCTCAGAAGCAAAAAGACCCAAGTCCAAGTCTTGCCTCTCATATATACTATTATATGACTCTGGACGGATCACTTAACTTCTCACTGTTCCCCAGACAACTCAAACTAGAAGGCTGTAAGAAGGCATCAACCTACATTAGTAGAGAGAGTTTTCTCATTTGGGAGGCCCTATATCAATGAAATCGCCGGTGTATTTGTTAACCTGTAGAATTAAAACTCAGCTTATTTGCATATTAAATTCTTATTATAAGTAGCTTAGAGGTTTAATCTTAAAACCTTATGTAAGTCACAACCTTCCCTGACCTTCTTCTTATTATAATATGAGGGTATTGGAAGCAGGGTGGTATAAAAGAAATAATGCTTTATTTGAAAGAAGATGGAGGTACAGCTAGGTGGCACAGTGGATAAAGTATCAGGTCTGGACTCAAGAAGACCTAGATTTAAATCTAGCTTCAGATACTTCCTAGCTGTATGACCTTGTATGATTCAGTGTGATGGACATCCTTTATGAATGACAACTGTATCAAAGACCCTCAAATTCATTTATTATTCTAAACAAAGAGTGAAACTTTTTGATGTTTTCCATTCTGGTGTTAATTAACTCTTCCTATATCTAGAATCCCTCTGGGTGAGCCAGACTTGTATTTGAGTAAAGGAAAGAAAATTTCCAGGAAATATCTCAGGTGGTTCACCATCAGAGAAGGGCAGATGAAGGCAAAGCATAAAGTTTCTTAATAGAATAGATGCTGCTATGTTGTGTCTTAGCTTAGGAAACTATATTTTATGAGTGTTATCTCTTTATGAAGTTCAGCCAGTTGATATTTTTCCAAGATCATTTTCCCAAGCCATTTTCTCAAGATCACAGGCTTTTGGGATGTAGAGCTGGAAGAGACCTTAGAGGTTACCTGGGCAAATACTTTCATTTTATAGCTGTAAGTTTCAGTGATGAAATGATCTGAGCAGAGCCATATGACAAGGAAGAGGGAAAAGATATAAGCATTTGTATAACACCTACTATACATCAGGCACTAACACAAGCACTTTACAAATACTATCTTATTTGACCTTGACAATAATACTGTGAAAAGGATACTATTATTATCTCATTTAATGGTTGAAGAAAATGAGGCAAACAAAAGTTAAGTGAGAGCACTCTAGCCATTGCACCACCAGCTGCTTCAAAGTTGCAAACAGGATTATGGGATCATAGAGGAAGAACTAAAAAGGACCCAAGTGACATTCTAGAACAACCCCCTCATGTCATAGATGAAAAAACAGAGATTAAGTGACTTTCCATTAAGTTTCTCCAGACATCTATCAAATCTATCTTTTCTAAAATTCAATTCATCTTCTTAACTGCTTTCTATTTAGTTTATGGTTACATTTATCGAGCAATTAAATTTATTGAGTTTGGGGTTACATTTATTGAGCTCTCTAAGAAGGGAAAGTTGAGGTCCTCCCCACTAGCATAGCTTTACTTCTATTTCTTTCTGGACTTCACTTAAATTTCCTTTAAGAATATAGATGCTGGGCCTTTCAATTGGGAAATGGCTGAACAAATTGTGGTACCTGTTGGTACTAGAATACTATTGTGCTCAAAGGAATAATGAACTGGAAGAATTCCATGTAAACTGGAATGACCTCCAAGAATTGATGCAAAGTGAAAGGAGCAGAGCCAGAAGAACATTGTACACAGAGACTGATGCACTGTGGAACAATCCAATGTAAGGGACTTCTCTACTAGCAGCAATGCAATGATCCAGGATGACTCGGAGGGGCTTAATAGAAAAAATGCTATCCACATTCGGAGGAAGAACTCTGGGAGTGGAAACACAGAAGTAAAACAACTGCTTGATCACATGGGTTGATGGGGAAATGATTGGGAATATTGACTCTAAATGATCACCCTAGTGCATATATCTATAGTATGGAAATAGGACTTGATCAGTGACACATGTAAAACCCAGTGGAATTGCGCATCAGCTATGGGAAGGGGGCAGGGTGAAGAGAGGGAAAGAACATGAATCTTGTAACCATGGAAAAAAATCCTAAATTTATTAATTAAATAAAAATTTTCAAAGATTAAAAAAAAGAAACCTTAAAAAATAAAAAATAAATAAATTTCAGAATGATGAATTAGAAAAAAAAGAATATAGATACTGGGGCAGCTAGGTAGCTCAGTGGATTGAAAGACAGGTGTAGAGACTGGGTTCTGTAGAGTATAAAATCTTGCAACCATGCTTTCATGGGTGCAAGCTGGCAGTTGCACATTTAGAACTCAGAACCTGGCATGAGACCTAGGTGGGTGCCAGTATGGCAGTTTGAAGTGAGGGTATAAAAGGAGGGTCCCAGACCCCTGATTTCAGTTGTTCTTCTACTTATTCTTCTGGGCTGAACTGAGGGAGAGGAAGGAGGAATGTGGGACTGGGTCCTGGGGGTGGTTTGGTTTAGATTTCCTTAGGCAAGTAGGCACAACTACCATTGCTAGCCAAATGCCAACAGCTCTTTGGCAAACCCAACAACCCTTATAGGAAATAAGAGTCTGTTTCTATCCTCAAGACATCACCATCTGGCCCAGGGCTTCACAGCCCTGGGTCAGCAACCAAGAGTATCAGAGTTAAGTCTGCCCCAAGGCACTCTTTTCTTCAGCATCACAAGAAGACCTTCAGTATTTCTTAGAGTAGTTAATTGAAGTTAGTCATCTCAAGATCTTAGCTTACCTTACCCACTTACCAATCCCTCTTACCTAATTCAATTTATCATAAATAAACCCCTTTGACCTATAAGCTTAAAGTTCTTGAAGTCATTGCCTTACCTTAACCAAAGACCAAGTAAACGTCACTTGTCTGAACATTCTATAAGCTACAGCTGACAAACTCCATTAAGTAGTTGGGTCCAGGAAGTGCCAACCTCCTTCCTGCTTGACCTCTCCTATTGTCCAAAAGTATTATTTCCATTTTTCTGAGCTGGCCCATAGAATCCTGAGCTTAAAGAGACTAGGCTTTGCTAGTAAGAGAGTTTCTCTCAGCCAGCTTGGGTGCTGGACCCATGGTGCATCTACCACTCTCTATTCCAGCCTAGAGCCCTGGGGACTGGCCTAATTCCATCCTCTACACTTCACCTGCATAGCAGCAAGCCCCCTACATTACAGTACAAAGCCAACCTCAGATACTTCCTAGCTGTATGACCCTGGGCAAGTCACTTTATTCCCATTCCTTAGCCCTTACTGCTCTTCTGCTTTAGAATCAATACATCATATTGATCCTAAGATGGATGGTAAAGGTTTTTTTAAAAAAAAAAAAAGAATATGGATGCTATGCTGCTTGATATTTAGTATTGATATTACTTAATTCTAACCTTTTCTGACCTGGTATTGGAACCTACATCTCCACTTCTAAATTCAGTGCTCTTTCCTTACAAAACAAAACAAAACAAAACAAAACAAAAATCATTTGCAATCTCTCTGAACTGTGGATAGCTAAGTGGCTCAATGGATTGAGAGCCAAGTCTAAAGACAAAATGTCCTGGACTCAAATCTGGCCTCAGATATGTCTTAGGTGAGAAACCCTGGGAAAGTCACTTAACTCCCATTGCCCAGGGCTTACTTCTCTTCTGCTTTGGAACCAATAAACAGTATTGATCCTAAGAAGAAAAGGATTTTTTTTTATTTCTTGGAATCTTTATTTTTAGTTGGCAAAATAATAAAATATATTTTCCTTTAAGAATAGTAGACCACATTAATGACTTTTTTTCATAGATAAAGTTGGGTTCAAGTCCCAAATAGAACTGGCTAGTGAAAAGACATCTTATGCTAATTCAAAATGGGCCTGAAGAGGAAGGCTGGGAGAACAAAAAGAATAATTGATTAAGATTTTGAGGTCCAAGGTTAAAATTTTTGCTTTGCCATTTATTTGATCTTGGACATGTTAGTTCACAGTCTTTGGCTTCCATTTCCTAAACCATAAAGTGAGAGGATTACATTAGGCAACCTCCAAAGTCCCTTCCAGCTCTAATTCCATGTGTTCCATTATATATTTGGATACAAACACTGGGTATGTAAAGGATACGTAGCCTTTCTGTAAAGAAGGGATAGGTCTGAAATGATTAGAATGAATTGTGCTAACTCATCTAGAATTATAAACAGCATGGACTAACACTTAATAATTGCAGCTTAAGAGATCTTTATAACCAGAGGTGATCTGTCAGACCTGTTGAAGATGTATAAATGGAAAAGGGTCCTTCCTTCCAGTGAAATGGTTCAATTCTTTTGACTCGCTGTAACTTCAAAAGGACAGACTTCAATTTTAAAATCGTCATCAATGAGTTGTTCACTGAAGGAAATTTCTATTGGAAGTTGTATGCATCTTTAAACATTGGGAACTGAAGAACTTCAAGGATCAAATTACATCTGGACAAAACAGTTAGGTTTAAAAGTCAAGCATAAATCTTACAATGCCTTCTCGTGTTATGTTTTCTACTCTGAATAATTTTGCATCACTACAGAGTTCCAAAGAGTAGGCTTCATATGGGAAATGTGCAATGGGATATAGATATAGATATAGATATAGATATAGATAGATAGATAGATAGATAGATAGATAGATAGAGATGTAGATAGATAGAGATAGATAGATGATAGATAGATAAAAAGGCTTTTGTTTAACTTTGTGATTCATTTCAACTATACACAGTGCCGATGCTTGCAATTATTTAATTCTGTATCTGTGTGTGTTGTGTGTGTGTCCATTCTCTCCTCCTCTCAAGGAGATACATATTTTCCAAATACGTAAGAATAGTGTTTGGTCCTTGCTCCAACCTTTCCCACTCTCTATTGGATTCAGTTTAACAAATGCCTATTTCACACCCACATGCCAGGTGGTACACAAGGTTCCAAAGATAAAAAGAGGACTCCTACCTTTGAAAAAATGCAGGCTAACAGAGGATGACAAGAATAAAAATAACTATGGCCTAAAAGATAATAAGAAAAGGAGAATTAAACATTATCTCAATTTGCAGAATTGGGCAAGATCCCTTGGTCCAAGTGGTATTTTGGAATAAGTAACAAATTGAGTAAGAAGACCAAGAATTGATCATTTTGACAGTATTTTAAAGTTTACAAAACACCATGTGGAGAAAGAGAGAGAGCAAGAAGTCGTTTTGACCTACTCTTTAGTAGACTGGATGTAAGGTTAGTTCTGTCTGAAGCATAATAGAAAGATTGCATAAAAGTAGTAGAAAGACTACTAGATTGGGAGTTAGAGCACCTGGATTCCAATCCTAACTTTGACTCTTAATCATATGACTTAAGGCAAGTCACTTGACTCTCCTGGGTCTCAATGTCTTCATCTATGAAAAAGGGAACTGGACTAAGAATATTCCATCTAGCTTTAAATATATTATCCTAGGATATCCATTTTATAGATTAGGAAACTCAATCTCAGAGAAGTTAATGATTGTCCCAAATCATAGAGGTAAGCAAATGTTCAGGCTAAGATCTGAGCCGAAGTTTTCCTAACTCTACTTCCTAACACTCTGCATTTAAAGGATCAAAATAAGAATAAAAAGAAGTGAGATAAGTAGACAATAAGAAGGTTGTGATTAGAGAAACAAAGCATTTAATAAAATGTCTTAGAAATAGAGGGGTTCTCAGTCAAAAATACGGCCATAATCTTGAAGAACTAAGGTGGATTGGGGATCAGTCAACAAGTGTAAAACACCTATATTGTGGGTAGATATTAAGACAAAAAAGTAAAATAATATCTGCTCAGTGAGTTACATTCTATTGGGAAAAGTGTGTGTGTGTGTGTGTGTGTGTGTGTGTGTGTGTGTGTGTGTGTGAATGACAGAATGAAAAGAACAGAATTAAATACAAGAGAGTTAGAAAAGGTAGGCATTAGCACTTGGGGATGAATGGAACCAGGAAAAGCTTTGTGTTGAAGCTAATGGTTGATGCATACCTTGAAGGAAGTAACAGATTTTATGTGGTACAGGTGAAGGGTATTAGAGTAGAAGAAGTTGAAGTTCAAGGTCGGCTTCTTAGATATTTCCTGAAAGAGAGTGTGCAAGTCATCAAGTATGATGTCTAGAGAAAGGGTAAAGAAGAAAACTGTGAGCCAGTTTTTAGAATTAATGAAGAGGGGGCAGCTGGGTGGCTCAGTGGATTAAGAGTCAGGCCTAGACACAGGAAGTCCTGGATTCAAATCTAGCCTCAGACATTTCCTAGCTGTGTGACCCTGGGCAAGTCACTTGACACCCATTGCCTAGCCCTTACCACTCTTCTGCCTTGGAACAATACACAGTATTGATTCCAAGATTTATTTTAAAACCCTTGTTTTAAAATAAATAAAATAAAATAAAGTTAATGAAGAAAGTAGAAAAGAGAAATAAAAGGTTAATAGAGAAGTTGGAATTTATGAAAAGAGTGATCTTCCTTCAAATAGAAGGACTTTTTGAATGGGGCTGATAAGTCAATGATATTCAAATGTTTTCCGATACAAAGAGTTAACAGTCTCCTATTCCCTTAGTGTAGGAGGAGCCCCATCCTTTGATGGAGAAAGTGGCATAAAATGGGGGAAGTAGAATCATCTGAGGAAAGCCAGATTTTATTTCAAACAAGGTAGTAAAGGAAACTCCTTTGGGAGAACTTAAGAACAAAGGATTTCTTCAGAATAGAACAGGGATTCAATGAAAAGGAGTGGAGATGTACTGGGTAAGATAAAGTTCCATTCACTCAGAGACTCATCAGTTTAAAACTGGAAGGAATCTCAGAACCTGTCAAGTACAATCTCCTCTTTATACAGATAAAAAAGCAGAGGCCCAGAGGCATTGACTTACCCAAGGTCACACACATAGTAAATGTCAGAGCTAAGTCCTAACTCCAATGAAATGTTATAGTCACAGTCCTTCAGTTCCTTACTCTAAGGTGGTAGGCTTAGAAGCTAAGATTCCTCATTTATATTTCTAGTCTGGGTTGCTTCACCATTCCTCTGAAGGTGCACATGGACCAGGCTCCCTCTCCAGGCAAAAAGGAGCCCACATAAAAGCAGAACTCTTAATAATATTAAAAGAAGAGTCAGGACTAGTTGGGAAAGGCTGGAATAAATAATGAAAAATGAATAAGGTGGGGCAGAACACAACACAGTCATTTATTGTTGTCTCTGTTTTAATGTTATTGTTTCCTCTTAGAGTGAAACTTTTTTTTTTTTTTTTGCTGTCCTTAGCAATATTTTAGCATCCTGTGCATGTGCGGAGTTTGGGATTCAGAAGCCCTGGGATCTTTTCCTGGCTCTGCCTTTAATTCATTCTGGAACCTTACAAAAGCCATCTGGTCTCTGAGTACTTCTGTCTCCTCTTCCGTACCAAATAGGGGATTAAATGCTGATCCATCAGTAGAATACTGAGAGATTCTCGGGTTGAAGCATCATGTAACCACAAAGGAAATTGGTTAGGACACTTAGAGCCTATAACATTTTCATTTTCTAGAAAGGGGTAGGAAACCTTTTTGCATGAAGAAGGAGTGATACATTTAATATGAAAAACTTACATTTCAAAATTCTCTTAATAAAGAACTCTGAATGAGCCAAAGATTGCTTTTTCCTGAGGAAAATGTCCCTGAATAATAACAAATATTCTCCCTTTATAGGAAGGAATTTAATATTATTTGTACCTTCTCAACAGATCTATTTAAAGATAGTTCAACTCTAAGGCAGCATGCTATGGTTGAAAAGGGCATTGGATTTAATGACAAGAGATACAGGTCCAAATCCCGGTTCTGATATTTCCTAATTGGTAACTCAGGTCAAGTTCTTTAAATTCTCTGGACCTCAATTTTTTTCATCTATAAAATTGGAATATAATATTTATGTTATGTACCTCACAGGGATGGTGGGGAGGGTGCTTTGTAAATTATAAAGGTCTATATGAATGTGTGAGAGGTAGCTTGGGTGTTGTGACTAGAGGTCATTCAATTAAGGAAGACCAAGATCCAAATCAAGACTGTAACACTTGCTAGCTGGGTAATACTGGACAAATCACTCAATCTCAGTGCCTCTGGGCAATAACTCTGAATAAAAGTAAATTGCAAACTGTGCTGATGGACTCCATCAAAAAGCATTTATTAAGAACCCATTAGGGGTCAGGTATCATGCAAAGAAAAGCAGAAGATAACTACTGCTCTCAAGGAACTTACAGTCCAATAGAGGAGAAAATATGCAAACAATTATACAAACAAGATATATGTGTGTGATAAACTGAATATCATCAACAGAGGAAAGGTACTAGCATTTCAGGTGATCTAGCATTTCCACACTGGGAGTTTCTCTATTCTGATGAAATTACACACAGTTCATAGGATCATAGACTTGGAGCTAGAAGGTACCTTAGAAATCACCAAATCCAAATCTTCTTAATCTCCTTTTCTTACAGAAAAAGAGACTGAGGCAGAGAGAGGGGTTATACTGATTATAGGATCTAAGAGAGAATTGGATCTCCAGGCTTCTTGACTCCAAGATCAGTATGCTACTCACTATGCCATACCAACTCACTCTCTCTCTCTCTCTCTCTCTCTCTCTCTCTCTCTCTCTCTCTCTCTCTCCTTTCTTATTCATTCTCATTATTATACATCATTCTATATATAACTACATTAAATATAATTATTATATAGTCTACTCAGTTTATATTATTAACATATATAACTATATTAAATGTAATTGTTATGCATATATTTACACATGTAATATAACATTATACATAATAATGAGGGAAAGAGAGAGAGAGAGACAGAGAGAGACAGAGACAAGAGAAAAGAGAGAGAGAGAGAGAAAGGAAGATCTGAATTCAAATCTGACCTTAGACACTTGCTGGTCGAGTAAGTCTACCCAAGTCACTTCGTCACTTAACCTCCTTTTCCTCAGCTGTAAAAGAGAGATCATAATAGCAACTACATTAGGGTTGTTTCAAGGATAAAATGAGATAGTGTTTGTAATGTGCTTAAAATAATCCCTGGCATATAGTAGGCACTTAATAAATGCATGTTTCTTTCTCCCCTCTCCCAAATATAGACATCATATGTCCTATATATACAAATATGTGGGAGATGAGGGATTTTTAAGATACTAGATCTAGCTATAATGCACATATATACATACACACACAAACATGTATAAGTATACACACACGCAAATACATAAATATGTGTTGTTATTAGCCTATGTCTTCTGAATAGATGTGTGTGATGATGCCAGTATATAGAAAGATCGTAGCTAACTGAGCCAATCAAAAGTCCTGGCTCCATGTATATGGAAATCACTAGAGTCCTCAGTGTCTCTTTGATAATGACCTAGTTGCAGGCTAAAAATGATATTGAGATATATGAGTTTTAGGGGAAGGATGTGTTCATATAAGTGAGGAGTATATTACATTACACAGCCCCAGTGAGGTCACTTTTCATTCCAATGGCAGAGTCACGAGGCAGTATACTGTGGTAAAAAGAATTCTGGATTTGGCATCAAAGGTCCCTGGTAAAAATCCTGGCCCTACAACTTATTACCTATGCAGCTTTGGACAAGTGACTCCTCCTCCCAGGGCCTCAGTTTGCTCATCCATAAAATGAGAAAATTGGAAAAATTGGACTATGTGACCTTTAAAGGTCCTCCTAACTCTAATCTTTGAGTGATAGATCAATGAAGCCTGAAGACACTTTAAAATTGTTCCTTTTAACTCACTTTCGATTCAATTTTCAATTTAAGAGGCATTAGACTACTCCATGGCCTATTCGTTGGGAAACCAAAAGCAAGCCAACAAAAAATAATCCTTGCCCTCCGGGAATTAGAGGGGGGGATATGGGGACATCAGATCATATATTTAGAACCTGAAGGCAGGGGGCAGCTGGGTAGTTCAGTGGATTGAGTCAGACCTAGAGATGGGAGGTCCTAGGTTCAAATCCAGCTTCAGACACTTCCCAGCTGTGTGACCCTGGGCAAGTCACTTGACCCCCATTGCCCACCCTTACCACTCTTCCACCTAGCAGCCAATACACAGAAGTTAAGGGTTTAAAAAAAAAAGAACCTGAAGGGGCTGAAATGACCATTTAGCATTTCCTCCAAGTCTTTTATGAATGAAGAAGCTGAGTTACAAAGAGGCTAATTACCCAGGGCCACAAAAGTTGCAAATAGAAGAGCTGGGATTGGAAGTCAGGTCCTTAACTCCAAATCTAGGGCTCTTCCAAGTCCCTCATATTTACAACTGTATGAGACTCATCTTCTAGTCAACATCAGGTTACCATCTGGATGGAAGGAGTTCCCACACTTGGAGATCACTACACTACACTACAGCAAAACTGATCATATTACTCACAAACTGGTAGCTTTCCAATAGGAAAGGGCCTCCTTTCTTTGGTGGCCCCTTGACAAAACTAGATAATTATCCATAGTGAGGCTGGAGATGGTATTTATACAGTACTTTAAAGTTAAGAAAACATTTTATATCTTTTATCTCATTTGATCCTCCTAACAACCCTGAAAGTACAATTATTATTATTATTACCATAAATATCGCATATAATATTATCTTTTTGACCAATGCATCTCTCTTCCATGGTGGCTTTTCCCCTTAAGGCATAAAATGACTTACATAGGTCCACTTTGGGGAACTCCCATCGATACAGGCTGTAACTTCCATCCAGATTGTCACTCGAGTGTATTTAAAGATTAAGTGATTTTCCCAGGATCACACAACCAGTTTGTAACACTGGAACTTGGAAGGGAACTCCCCCGTCTAGGAGATTACAGTTCCATTTGGGTATTTGGTACGTTGCTATGCAATGAGCAAACATCATCATTAAAGCTAATGATGGGTGGTGAGGGACCGCTAGGTGGCTCAGTTGTTTGAGAGCCAGACCTGAAGACTGGAGGTCCTGGGTTTAAATCTGCCCTCAAACACATCCTAGTTGTGTGACCCTGGGCAAGTCATTTAACCCCCATTGCCTACCCCATACTGTCCTTCTGCCTTAGAACCAATACATAGTGTTGTTTCTAAGATGAAAGGTAAGGGATTTTTTTTAAATAGCTAATGATCATAAAAAAAAACTTAAGTTTTTCATAGCAATATAAATAATCTCTTTAAATTTTCACTGAGAGTGCTGTCGTGATCTTCATTTTATTTTATTTTTTATTTTATTTAATTAATTGATTTAGAGGATTTTTTCCATGGTTACATGATTCATGTTCTTTCCCTACCCTTCCTCCCCCAATTCCCTCCCCACCCCACCACAACCAAGGAGTAATTCCACTGGCTTTTACATATGTCATTGGTTATCCTCATTTTAGAGATGAGGAAGTTGAAGTTAGGGGCAAGGGGGTTAGAACCTTCCTTCCTGCCTCCCAGCCCAATGCTCTGACCATTACATTGCACTGCTTCCATGATATCTGATGTTCATCCTCTAGGGCAGGGGTCGGCAACGTGTGGCTCTCGAGCCATATTTGGCTCTTTTGAGGGCCAGATATGGCTCTTTCTGCAGGAGCCATAACGTCCATTTTTTTTCAGGCGCTGTTACAGGAGCGGCACTGTGAGCACTGCACGGCTCTCACGAAATTACATTTTAAAAAATGTGGCGTTTATGGATCTCACAGCCAAAAAGATTGCTGACCCCTGCTCTAGGGCTTCATTATTCAGGATAAAAAGCCCACAGCCTGCTCACTTTCTCCTGCCCCTTAGAGGGGCTAATCTGATTTGTAACTATTTTTCAGAGAAATTGGTCTGCTAAGATTTACTTCTCATAGTAAAAAACAAAATCGTTCCCAGTCATTGGAAATGAGCAAATTCCCAAGTCCATACCAAGGCTTGAAGAAAGCCATTTGCTCTTTTGCTCCTTCCTAAGGTATACCAAGGGAATATTCTGCTCCACACAGGGCTTCCTTCCTCCAGCAGCTCTGCCCACATTCCCCCATCCCCACCTCAAGGGATGCCACTGACTGTTAATAGCTGAAGAGATCGCTAACTTTGCATGGAGGAAGTGATGCCTAATCTTGCTGACATCTCCTCTAAAACACTTTGGAAAGCACTGCGAAGGAGAGGATTGCCAACTCAGTCGCTGCTGATCATGTCCTTGGCTTCCCTACGTCTCACTTGGCATCTGCTCTTCAGCAGTTGGCTAACACTGAGTTCTTCGTGAGCATAATAATTGCCTTGGCCCGCACCGCCCCTGCTGGGCAAAGAGCTCCACCGTGAAGTCGGTATGACCTAGCTCTCGGGTCCGGGTTACAAGAGCTGCCCTTAGAGGAGTCAGCTCCCGGGCCTCCTCGCTGTGGAGGACAAAGACTGGGAGCAGGGGAGGCAGGCACCTCTGGGGGTTCACTTGCAAGCTTCTGAGAAGACCCCTTGCCCCCAAATATCTTCTCCACTTATGCCCATTACATTGCTACTGTTCATTCTCTTGGGTTAGGCATTTTTTCTTTTTTAGAAAAGGAAGTCTTCATTTGGGGTGCATGATTTTACATATTTGTGTGTGTATGTATGTATATATGTGTGTGTGGATATATACGGATATCTGTGTGTGTATATATTTGGGGTGTGTTGAGAGAGAGAGAGAGAGAGAGAGAGAGAGAGAGAGAGAGAGAGAGAGAGAGAGAGAGGGAGAGAAAAGAGAGAG
>NC_058135.1:102719940-102735505 GCF_016433145.1 Gracilinanus agilis
AGAGAGAGAGAGAGAGAGAGAGAGAGAGAGAGAGAGAGAGAGAGAGAGAGAGAGGAAAGAGACTCTGAGATAGTAACAGAAACAAGATTTGAATTCAGATCTTTCTGGATTCTGGATACAGAGATCTGGATACAGATCTACAGATCTGTACTCTATTCATGATTATGTATACAGTTATATATGTATATAGATATACATGCATGTATGTGTGCATATGCATATATAAATGCACGTACATATTTATACCTCTCTACACATACATCTACACACATCTATGCATGTATGTTCATGCTACACACATATTGGAATGTTTGTTGTTTAATAATTTTTAATCACATCCAGGGTTTTATTAGCAAAGATACTAGAGGGGTTTGACATTTCTTTCTCCAGCTCATTTTTACAGATGAGTAAGCTGAGGCAAACGGGGTTAAGTGACTTGTCCAAGGAGAAACAGCTAGTGAGTGCCTGAGGCTAGATACAAACCCTAAACTCTTAGCTGCCCTACATGTATGTATATATGTGTATATATGCACATACATCTAAACACACATATATACAGTATGTATAGTTCAATGTATATGTATAGATAAAGAGAAAGAGGTGGATAGATGATAAATAGAAAAATAATAGATAGAGATGGATGAATAGATGAGAGATGATAAAGACAGAAAGATGACTATATTTCAGTAGAAACGGGTTTCCTTTGCAATTATACATATTTTATTTTATGCATTTGAAAACATCCTGAGAAGGGTGCCCAGGCTCCATCAGATACCAAAGGCATCCAGGACACAAGAAGGATTAAGAGTTCCTGATGTTAAAGCATCACAGGACACAGATTTGGGACTAGAAGAGATCTCAGAGACTGTCTCGCTCAACCTTCTGATTTTACACACACAGAAACTGTATTCAAGAGAGTTAAAATTCCTTACCCAATGCTATACAGATAGTAAATTAGAGGATTTGACCCCAGATGTCTAACTCCAGACTCAGTTGCAACTGCCTCTTATAGTAGATAGAGTGCTGGTACTTAGAGTCAGAAAGATCTGCATTCAAATTCTACTTCTGTCACTGACTTGGAGACTCACTTTCCTCCTCTGTAAGATGGAGAAAATAATAAATTCAGTCAATACTTCATTGCAAATTTCAAAAAAGACAATGTCTGTGAAGTGCTTTATAAACCTTACTATGCATAAATGAGGACTAATTAAAATTTCAGCACTTCTGGAGACATAAGCATTTGTTGCTGAGTTGTTTCAGTTGTGTTCCACTCTTCATGACCCCATTTGGGGTTTTCTTGGCCAAGATCCTAGACTGGTTTGCCACTTTCTTCACTGACTTATTTTATAGATGAGGAAACTAAGGCAAACGGGGTTAAGTGATTTGTCCAGGGTCACACAGCTAGTAAGTGTATGAGACTGGATTTGAACGTAGGAAGATGTCTTCTAGGACCAGTGCTCTGTCCACTGTGCCACCTAGCTGCCCTTGTCCCATCCTCAGTATAAAATTGATTGATTGATTTTCTTAGGGCAGGAGATAAAAAGGACCATCAAAAAAGAATTAGAGGCTCACTGCTAGGCAGAGCCCAGAATTTCACCTATGTCACAATGCCCTTGGGTCTGATTCTGCTCCTCAACGTGAATCATCCAGATTAGCTCTTACTCCTGGCACTCATGATCTATTTGACCTTGGGCAAGTTGTTAACTTCTCCCTCTGAGTCTCAGTTTCCAAGTTTGTAAAATGAAATGATTTGACTTAAGACTGCCGAGGTCACCTCTAATTCTAAATCTAGGATCCAAACATTCTAGCTTCCATTGCTACTCCTTTAATTCACAGGCTGACAAGCCTATTTGATATTTGATAGATTTGACACATACCTGAATTTGAAAAGATAATTGCAGGACAGTTGTTTTCCAAGGACTATTTTATGCCCTTTTACCATCTGGAAAGTTTGGGGCAGAATTTCCCATCTGGCCTTAGGTGATCTTCATGTCACCTACCATGAGAAACACAACCCTGAACATGGCATTAGATTAAGGCATTGATTTGAAATTAGTTTAAGGAGTTCCTTTGCCTCCTGTATTTAACAGCTATACTTGAGTCATAGATTTAATCGGAGATCCAAGCAGAGGTAATGGGAGAAGAGTATTTCTTTATAATTCATGGTTTATCTCTAAGAGAACATCTGTCCCCACCCATTATTTCTAAATTAAAATCAAAATGCTTTTGGATGAGTCAAAGATTCAATCCAGATATCAGAGAATAGACCCAAGTTTAACCAAAAGTCATGCTGAGAATGAGAAACAAAAAGAAAAAAAGTCCCCAACCCTGTAACTTCAGACTCAAAGGACAAAGCATCTTTTTTATCCTGATGAATTATTAATCAGATTAACTATAGCAGAAAATTGAATTTATTCATTAAATGTTTATTTCAATATTCAAAATTTAACATAACCCTGTGGTGAAAAGAGCAACCAGGAGACTTGGCAGACCTGGCTCTGCCATTAACTATGAAACCTTGGAACAAAAATGTTGACCTTTCAAAAACCTCAGTTTCTCCATACATAAAACAAAGGCATTGAACTTGATGGATCTCTAAAGGTCCTCCCCAGCTATCTCTGATTCAATGATTCCAATGGTGGGGGATGGGGGGGTAGAGGGAGGAGGAGAGTCAGAACCTGTCAGTTCAATGATACAGGGAACTCCCAGTATGTAAACTTCTAACACTGCAGACTGACAAACTCAATCTATAGCCTTCTGGAGTTTCCTAGGGGCACTGAAAGTGACTTACCTAAGCATCACACAGCCAACATATGTCACACGCAGTACTTGAACCAAAATGTTTCCAAACATGGGACCATTAACGGGAAGCTAGAGGGGACTCTAAAGGCCATATAGTTCTGTCCTCATATTTTTTAAATGACAAGTATTGACCCAGGAAGTAAAGATTGGTTTCACTCAAGCTCACACAGGTAAAAAAGCATCCAAGTTTTGATTCAAACCCAGATCCTCTGAATCCAGAGCCTGATGTGATTTTTTTCTATATCATCCCATGATTTCTCATTCAGCTATCTTCCCCCTACCCCATGCTGCCTCACTAAAGCAAATATAACACACCCCTCTTCATACATATCAAAAATTTACTCACCCTCCTCTATCAGTAGGGCATATGCTTAAAGTTATTTTTCTAGTAGATGGGAATGAGTTAGTATAGAGCCATCTATTCTGTTTTGCCTGTCCCTTGCTATCCATGAGCATGCATTTATAAGAAATTTGACTTGCCTTTGGAGAATATTTAACAGTGACTCAGAATGAACTAGATTGGGCCAGGGGGGAAAGGAATCTTTAGGCTCAGTCTTGTAAGTATGGGGAGGTAAGCAGAGCTAACTATATGAAGGTAAAAAAGCATTCCTTTTACTAGGCATTTAGGATATAACATTGAAATAAATATGAAGTAAAAAACTGTTTCCTACCATCCTGAGAATGTAAGGTTAATAGGGTAAGTCATGAAAAGCTAAGATGCAAGCCACATGTTGTAGCAGCCAGGTGCTGGATGTAGTAGGTAGAGCACCAAGCCTGAAGTCAAGAAGATTCATCTTCTTGAGTTCAAATCTGACCTTAGATACCCACTAGCTATGTCACCCTGGGCAAGTCACTTAACTCTGTTAGTCTATTTCCTCATCTGTAAAGTGAGTTGGAGAAGGAAATGGCAAAACCTCCCAATACCCTGGCCAAAAAACTCCAAATGGCATCATAAAGAGTTGGAAACAATTGAACAACAGAAGATATGAGATCCTGCTTTCTATGAAATATTCCTGTTAACCTTTTCCATAGTCTTCTTTTATCACCAGCTCTAACCACCTAGCCATTATTGGTGTCCTAATAGATAATCCTGTACCACCTCTCCTCTGGGCTGATCCCCTATAGTAATAATCAGAACCATAATTCTGATGATAATCATAATTTGTGGGTATTATCTCACTTCAGTCTCTCTTCATAGGTGCATGCTATTCTCATAATCATTTGAAAGATGAGAAAACAGATGTAGGGTCACCCATGTCAACCAGTCAACACATATATATTAAGTTCTAGGCACTTAATTATTATGATTATACTAATTATATATTTTAATTATTCATTATTATCTGCCAGGCACTGACCCAAGAGCTGGGGATGTAAAGAAAGACCAAAACATTCCCTGATCTCAAGGATCTCATATCCTAAGGAGGAAGAAAACACACAATTAACTAGGTACATCCACGTTATATACACAGTAGATGGGACATCATCTCAGAGCAGCTGCAGTGGGGTGGGGGAACAGGAAAGGCTTCCTGAAAAAGGTAAGATCTGAGCTACATCATGAAGGCAGCCAGAGACACCAAGAGGCTAAAAGGAAGAGAGAAAAGTTTCCAGGCATAAGAGATAGCCAAGAGAAGTGCCAGGTTCAAGAAACAAGTAGACCAGAAGAGTTGGATCAGTTGTGGAGTATTTGGAGGGGCTTATAATCTAAAAAAGACTAGAAAGGGTAAAAAAAGGCTAGGTTGTGAAGAACAGGGTCAGAACTTAAACCCCATTCTTTCTGGGCTAGCTCCCAGATCCAGCATTCATTCCACTGCATCTGGTGGCTTCTCCTTAATATTTTAGTACTTTTCCCCAGTCCTTCCCTCTCTTGAGAAGGTATTCCCTCCTGAAAGAGTGATTACATATGCCCTCATCTTAGATACAGGTGGGCTTTCTTTTTTTATTTTATTTTATTTTTTCTGATCTTTAAATTTTTTTTATTTAATGAATTAATTTAGGATATTTTTCCATGGTTACAAGATTCATGTTTTTCCCTCCCCTCTCCCCACACGCCTCCTGTAGCAAATGCACAATTCCACTGGATTTTACATGTGTCATTGATCAAGACCTATTTCCATATTATTGATATTTGCACTAGGGTGATCATTTAGAGTCTACATACCCAATCACATCTCCATCGACCCATGTGTTGAAGCAGTTGTTTTTCTTCCCTGTTTCCACTTCCAGAGTTCTTCCTCTGAATGTAGATGCATTCTTTCTCATAAGTCCCTCTGAGTCATCCTGGATCTTTGCATTGCTGCTAGTAGAGAAGTCCATGACATTTGATTGTACCACAGTGTATCAGTCTCTGCGTACAAGGTTCTCCTTGTTCTGCTCCTTTCACTTTGTATCAATTCCTGGAGGTCGTTCAAGTTTACATGGAATTCTTCCAGTTCATTATTCTTTTGAGCTGTTAAGCAGGATTTATGCAAGGTTTCTTGCATTGGCAATATTACCCTAGGCAATCCTGTCAGCTAGGAGAATGGAACTCTGGCCTGGCAGGTGCCAGTCCCAGGAGCTGACAGTTGAACTGGGACTATAAAAACGCCTGCAAAGCCAACCTGGGGGTTCTGATTTCCTTGACCTCACCCAGACACCCAGCTACCCCTGACTTCCCCTTGGGGACCCCAGGAGGTTGAAGGGAGCTTGAAGGGAGCTTGAAGGGAGATTTGGGTTGTGGAAAGTGGGCAAGATTTAGCTTAGAGTAGCCTAGCAACAGGGACACCCCTAAACCAATTCATCAACTATATCTGTTTAGCTGGTGGATCATTAACATCAGGGCAGTGCCAAATTATCTCTGGCTGAGAGCTGGTTTCCTCAGCCTGACCTTACCTTCTAGGTCCATTTGCCAACACTTTCCAGTCACCCCTAGCAACAGCTTCTCAAGACCCTAAACCCTCTTTCCTCAGTTTCCCCTTCAAGTTAAAATAAAACCCTTAGCCTGCAACTGAGAGTTTCTGTAATTATTATAACATCACCCTAGGCTAAGGGGTTGAGGAGAGGGGAGAATATCAACCAGCTAACTTTAAAGGAAGTACTGGGCAAGCCTCCACTGTATCCAGGAAGTGTGTGAGCTCCACTTCCTATTGAGTTGTGCTTCCACCCAACAGGAAGGCAGTTACTCCAGCAGGGAGGGGCCCCTCACTCTCCACCTTAAAGGATCCTATAGGTAGCAGGGAGACTGACTGGGCATCACGGCTCAGGCTACACATCCCTGACAGCCCCAAATCACCTGCTACTGCAGTTACAGGCTCCCAGGCGCATGTGACTCACTTGTACCACCAGCTCCTCTATTATTTAGTTACAGTTATCCGTTCATTGCAGAGCACAATAGTATTCCATCAGCAACAGATACCACAATTTGTTCAGCCATTCCCCAATTGAAGGGCATCCCCTCATTTTCCAATTTTTTGCCCAGGCGGGCTTTCTTATAAAGTGTTTATGTAAACATGCCTCTTTCTAACCCTAACTTGTAAAGAAACCAAAACATTCTGTTCTAGGGAAACAAACATGCTATATAACTGCTTCAAGTAATAGAGCCTTTAGCCCCCTAACAATATCCGAAGACAAGTTCATTTGATTCTTTGCTTCTGGCTGGATCTACCTGTAAAGAGCTTAGGATCTGTTAGTGAAGAATGCCAACATCATCATCTTCATTAACATTAGCATTAAGATATTACTTTAAAATTTACAAAGTGTTTTACAAATACAATCTCATTTTTATCCTCATAGCAACCCTACAAGGTAGGTGCTGTTTATTTCCATCAGTCTACAGATGAGAAAACTGGGATAGAAATTGTGGGACTTGCCCAGGGTTACATATTTAGAAAATATCTGAAGTCAAATTTGAACTCAAATCTTCCTCACTCAAGTCCTAGCACAATCTTTTTCTTGTTCAATTATTCAGTAATATCTGACTTTTCATGACTTCATAAGCCAGGCTATCCATGGCATTTTCTTGACAAGGATATTGGAGTGGTTTGTCATTTTCTTCTCTAGCAGATTAAGGCAAAGGTTAAGTGACTTGACTTGCCCACCATCACACAACTAGTCCATCTGAGGACAAATTTAAACTCAAGTTGTCCTGACTTCATGCCCAACATGCTAACTCCTGAGTCACCTTGCTGCCTCCTAGATAAACAGAGGTTAAGTGGCTTACCCAAGGTCACACAACTAGTAATTGTCTAAGACTAAATTTGAACTCTTCCTAACTCTAAGCCCAACATTCTATCCACTGAGACATCTAGCTGCCTCCAAAACGTAACTGCATCATTCTTTCTTGAGCTGTCTTTAGAGTCAAGTCATATTTACAATCAGGAATTTCCTAGTTTTCCAATAATGCATTTGGGAAATATCAATAATGATAATGGGAGGACCAGCTCATTCACATTTTTCAACCCAGTAAAATGGGTCTTTGTTATCAAGAAATAGTTGCAGTTCCTCCGTTATCATGCTGAAGGAAATGAATTTGATTCGCTAAAGTGCTAATAATATTAATAGCTGGCATTTAGATGGCATTTCAGGGTTCTAGAGAAAAATGAATTCATTTGATCCTCACAATTTTATGAGTCAGGAAGTGTAAATATTATCTTCATTTTATAAATGTGAACACTGGGTTACACAGCCAGTAAGAGGTAGAACCAGGATTCAAGCCCCAATTTTCTGATCTCAAAGCGCAATGTCCTTCCCACTACACCATACCTAAGTGCCAAAAATATACAGGTAAATATAGAGGAACCTGAGCATCCTAATTAGACATCTACCTGAAAGATCTCTAAGAGAATAAGCTGCACAGGACTTTCCTAAATTAATCCTAATTGCAGTTGTTACGTGTCCTTTGATGCTAGCCTGGAGAAATATCCCCAGTCTATTTTCAAGAAAGAAGCCATCTTCATGCCAGATGTAAATGGATATTTATTGAGCCATGATAGAAAACTATTGCTTTGAGCTCCAAACCCTCTGTTTATAAGTACCGGTTACACTGAAAAAAGACTCTCAGTAGACTTTGAGAATCAATGTCATTAAAAACCTACCAATAATTAAAGCTTTAGAAAAAATTCAGCTCTTTTAAATACAAAAATATGTGTATATCTTAAATACAATGAGATCCCAGTTAATGTTCGTGATGAATTCCTTGGATAGTAGCATTTTTTCCAATTTTTATTGCATATTTCCATTGGGCTAGAACCAAGTATGATATTTTATGAAATTAAATATCAAATAGTGTGAATTTGAATATATTGAATCACTTCAAGAGATTTATTATTCACACTATTCAAAATTGCACAAGTTTATCAATAACCTGTAGTTTCATTAGAGTAGGAACTATTATCACTTAGAATTTGATCTTAGAGAACAGCCAGACACTCAGAAAGGTTAAGTGATTTTCCCATAATCCCACAGCTAGTGTCAGAAGTGTGATTTGAACCCAAGTCTTCCTGACTCCTGGTCCAAAATGCTATTTACTATTTCAAGCTGCCTCTGGTATGGAGAATTAGAAAAAAGATTTTGGGGAGTAATTTTTGAGTACAATTAAAATCTAATGGGCACGTGCCATTTCTGCCCAAGATTACAGCAAAATCTTTAGCTTTAAAGATTTTCTATCCCACTCTTATTTGAGGCCATTAAGGGACAAATCCTCTATTTCCAGCTACTCTCTTGAAGAGCTATACATCCTAGGAATTGGTTGGATACCTTGCCCTTTTTTTTCACTTTCCAGGGTTCAGAGGGAAGTAGCAGAACCTTACCCCTCCCTGGAAACTCTGTCCAGCAGTTTAACATCATGGAAACCTACCCAATCTGCTTTGTGGATGTCATCCAACCCTGGACACTCTGTATAACCTTGGGAAGGACAGATTCTCATCAGTTGGACTGATGCATCTACCATCAGCTTTCCCCTGGTCTCACCGAGCCCTAAGGATTCCTAAGCAGTTGGCTGGGAAAAGGAAAAGTCCTATCTAAATGCACACCTGATTTTTGCAACTTCCTACTTCTAACAACATTGGAAAGGACAGGATTTCACACAGGAAACACTTAGTGATAATATTTGGAGGAAACTTGCTGACTTAGGAAGACACGGTTGGCCAGAATTCAGGTCAGAAATACCCTGGGAGGTGAGCAACTCCTCAAATTACAGGGATAAGATTTCTGCAAGCAAAAGCCCACTCTGAAAAAAAAAAAACCAAGGGACAATTATGCCTACAAAAAAGAAAATAGAAGCATTAGCAAAGTTATGGCCAGTGGCCTAGGAGAGTGGGATCTCGGGGTTCCAAAGGACCCATAGATAATGCGATTGTTTTGATAAGGGTAATTAAGAACCCTCAGCTTGAAAAATCAGCCCTCAAGGGATACAGCAAAATGAGCCAAGCTCCATGGTTGGCAAGATGATTCTCTGGGACTTCAATAGAGACAAATAATCAAGAAGACTCAGTTGACATATTTTCAGTGGTGGAGACCTGGAAGTACCTTGCCATTATTGATTAGCAAAAGTTCTGCTGTCAAGAAGGAACCTCCTAACTATTCTTCTTGTCACCTAAGGACTCCCAAAGGGGAATAGAGACTCATTCTTTTGCTCCCAGAGGATTGAAAAGAAGATATAAAAGGCATACATAGAATTCCCCATTACATCATTTGAGGAAAGATTGCCAATGGTCTGCTCACAACCCAAAAGAATAGAGCTCAGGAGAGAATACAGCAGAAACTTAACATCAGAATTTGTTGTTGTTGTTTTAATCTTTGAAATGTTTATTTAATTAATTAATTTATTTATTTATATTGATTTTTTAATTAATTAATTTTGGAGATTTTTCCATGGTTACAAGATTCATGCTCTTTCCCTCCCCTCTCCCCACTCTCTTCCCATAGCAGATGCACAATTCCACTGGGTTTTACATGGGTCATTGATCAAGACCTATTTCCATATTATTGATACTTGCACTGGGGTGGTCCTTTAGAGTCTACATCCTCAATCATATCCCCATCAACCCATGTGATCAAGCAGTTATTTTTCTTCTGTCTTTCCACTCCCAGAGTTCTTTCTCTGGATGTGGATAGCATTCTTTCTCATAAACCCCTCTGAGTCATCCTGGATCACTGGATTACTGCTAGTAGAGAAGTCCTTTACATTGGATTGTACCACAGAATGAATCTAGCCCCCTCACTTTACATTAATCAACCAGGGATACATAAGCAAAACTGAAACTATCCCTGATCTGGAAGAGCTTACTATCTATTGGGTTGTTGATTTGCCTTGGATGACATTTAGCATCTGACTGCGTTTGACTCCCTTCCCAAGGCCTGTGATATAAAGACCACTTAGGAAGGTTCTTGTTGTTGAACTGTCTTTATCTATACTCAGGGAAAGGATAACAAAGACAAGAATTGGGGATTGGAGACCCTATTGATCTATTATCTATAAACTAGTTGGCAATCAGGACTGGAGGCTATTGATCAGGTGGAAGCTGGAGATTTGCTCACTCCCACTACTCTGGCTGGACCTGGACACAGCCAAGCCAGAGAATAGGGAAGCTATTGATGCAGCTGTATTGATGATCTTATTCTCTCAGCTTTCTCACTACCAGTGTTGGTGATGCACTAGCTCTCACAGTCTATCAGGAAATATTCCTACCCTCTTCTTCATAGCTCTCCCTGCCTTTCTTCAACCACCCACTCAGAGATTTCCTAGTCCAGAGACTCCTATCCAGAGACCTCCAGAGAGACCCCCTCAAAGTGGCTGTCAGGGGTATTTATACCGTGGGGCCAACCAACTTTTGCCCCTGGCTCATGGCACCTGGGAACATTCCAAGTCTTCCAACTGCCATCCCTGTCAGTCAAGGTGGCATCCATCACTTCCCAGATTGTGAATATAACACTACCTGCCCCAGAGAAACAACAGTTATAGAATTAGGGAGACACAAAATGGATCTCACAAGGGATAATACAAAAATAGATACAAAATAAGTGGAGGATAATTTTGGGGAAGGGGAAGAAGGCAGTAACAGATAGAGGCTTTGAGAAAGGCTTTGTGTAGAAAGTAGTACCTGAAAGAAACTGGACAACTGAAGTAGATAGAGAATAGTTAAGCAACTACCCCCAAATGACACACATAAAGGCAAAGCTGGGACCAGATCTCAGACCTTTTGTCTTCTTGTATGCCAGAACCTCTTACCACCTCCTCTCTTTCCTACCCCTCCACCTCTCCCTTCGCAGCCAGAGATGCATTGTAGCTGATTAAAAACATTTCCCCCATGGTCAACCTGGAATACTCTGTGTCCTTTGTCTTCACCTTGGTCAGAGGAGGAGGAGGAGACCCACTCTAACTAACTCATATTGCATCTTTTAGGACCCAGCAGACGTCTGAGAGTGCTGAACAGCACACTTCAGGTAGCTTAGCCTGGACCCTGCTCAGAAGAGACAGCCTGGAACAGAGCCCAGGATTCCAGCTGGCAGGTGCACATTTCCAGAAGGACAAAAAGAAAGTCTCTTCTACATGGTAACTTATTGCTTGAGTCCCTTTCTTTTTCTAATAGTTTTTATACCATTAGTTTCTGTCTTAGCATCAATTCTAAGACAGAAGAACGTCAAGGGCTACGCCATTAGAATTGAGTGACTTGTTTAGGGTCACACAGCCACAAAATATCTGCAGCCAGATTTGAACCCAGATAATCTCAACTCCAAGTTTGGCACTCTATCCTCTGCACCACCTAGCTGCCCCATGTAATTTTCTTTCTTGTTTTCTAATTCAGATTTGACTAATGATGCCACAGGTTTTGCAAAAATCCTCCTGATTATTAGTAACCTATGTTAGAGATGTGAAAGCACAAAGAAGATAGAAAAGCGGTTTACCTGTAGTCACCTAATCAGGATTGTGCCTCTAAAAATGAGGCTAGTGCTTTAGACTCCAGTAGGGACCATGCTGCCTTGCATCCATAACTCAATCCTGGGGAATGGAAGAGTTTATCTAGAAAGACAAGCACTTGGGTATGAGATAATGGGCCAGATTGAAAAGCCACATAATAGAACTGGAGTTCCAGAGGTCCAGCTCTGACCAAGGCCCTGCTCTTCCTAGATCCAAACTCAAGCCACTGAATGAGGTAGAATTAAAGGGTTAGGCTTAACTTTAGGATGAGAGATCATTCCTTGAGAGATCTGAACATGCACTAGACAGCTTGAGGTAGTTGATATAAGAAAAGGGACTGTCACTAAACATAGTTATTGGGCCATGGAGAACAGCTGGAGAAATTAGGCACTGTTATAATGAAAAGAGGACTTAAATGAGTCAAGAGACCTAAGTTCTGCCAGCTAGCTATATGACCTTGGGAAAATTACTTCATTTATTTCATCTGAAAAATGAAAAGGTTAGAAGGCCTCCAAAATCCCTTCCAGTTCTAAAACCCATTTCCCAAAGAGCTCTATTCTACACCCAGAATATTGAGTTTATTACTAAGGTCATACAGTAAAAGCTTGGTGGCCTGAACATTTTAATATGCCTTTCTAAGATCCAATTTGCTATCAAATAGTGCCTTGGGCATGAGGGGAGCTCAACTCACTAAGCTTGGCAAGAAACCAAGAAACTTGGGTTCATATCCCAGCATTGCCACTAACTCTGTGTGGCCTTGAACAAATCATTTCCCTTCCCTGGAACAATTTTCTCTCTTGTAAAATGAAGAGAAATGAGGAGAACCAGAACACTGTACACAAAAACTGAAACACTGTGGAACGATCAAATGTAATTGACTTTGCTACCAGTAGCAATGCAATGATCCTGTATAATTCTGTGGAACTTATGAAAAAGAACACTATCCACATCCAGAGAAAGAACTTTGGGAGTGGAAATGCAGAAGAAAAACATGTGATCTATCACATATTTATATTGGTATATGATTTGGGAGGCTGATTTTAAAAGATCATTCTATTACAAATATGAATAATATAGAAATAGGCATTGAGCAATATAATACATGAATAACCCAGCTCTGGGAGAGGGGAGAGAAGAGAGGATGGGGAGAACATGAATCATGTAACTATAGAAAATTATTTAAAAATAAAAAAATAAAAGTTTAGAAATAAATGAAATTAAGACACTGGACTAGATGATCTTTTAGGTCAATTTCTATTCTTATATGCCATGGTTCCAAGTTCATGTATATGTATATACAAACATATGAGCATAAACATATATGTATGTGTACGTATATATATTTTTCCATGTCATATTAACCTGACTTGGGAGCAATAAGAGAAATAAATGAGTGAATTTTAATAATCTATGAAGATTAAAAACAAAAAACAAGACCTTTCCAGAAGTACAAAAAGAAAGTCTTTTCTACAAAACACCAGTCTTCTGGTGATATCATACATCCAAAAGTATTGTCTTCTGAATTTATACTGACATACTGCCTAATGATAAATTTAATCACTAGTGGATAAGTTGGCTGATTTTACTATCTGCAATTTAATATCTTTGATTCCAGTAGTTTTGTTTCTATATAAGCCAAATCCCATATGTGGGCACCAGGAGCATGGCTACTGCCAGGAAGGCATATTGGATTAGAGAAAATCAAGTGGGTTTGGGAGTAGCAAGTGGTGTATTTCAATGCCAAGGCAATTTTTCTATCTTTGTAATTATCCCTCAAGAGCAGTATTTCAACTCTCACTCTGAATATTCATAGAAAAAATTCTTTAAAATGAAAATGTTGTATATAGAACCAAAAGACCTGAGTTCAAGTCCCAGTTCTAAAAATGATTGGCTGCTTCCTCTAAGCCCCATTTGCCTTATCTGTCACAAAGGAAAACTATTACTATTTGTTATACCTAGCAGGATAATTGTGAAGAAAAAATCTTTATAAAACAAAATGGTATAGAAAGGGGAATTATTATTATTGTTATTATTATTACTATTATTATATTAAATGCCAAAGTGTATTGTCATGGTAACATTACTGGTAAGGGAGATTTCAGTTGGGATATAGCAGGCAAGTATGTGGGTGCTGGAAGACACAGTATATTTAATGATAAGCTAAAGGGCATCTAATAAAAGCTGAGAACAGTTGGCATGTTTACTTAGAAGCACAAAGTAGTAGAGACCCTGCAAAATGTGCAAGCAGGCAGTTTGTAACCCAGCTTTGATTACCGTGGGCATCAGCACATTCTGAGACTTGTCTCAAACTGTGGGTTGTGCCTTGTTGCTAGTTATCTGTGGTATACAGACTATGTCAGAAGCATCTACTGTTCCAAATCTAAAGCCTGGCAGGTAAGAAAGATTAACCTTTATCTTGTCACTCACAGGAGAGACAGTACAAGGGGTAGCTGATGCTACAGAATTGATATACTTGAGCTTTTAAGAATGATCACTTGAGACTGACAGGATGTTGTCATTGCAAAGGCTTCTGGAACTAATATTTGTTAGGGAGACAGGAGCCTGCTGGGTTGTCCTTCATTTGCCTGTCAAGAAACAATTGAGATGATCTCTTCCATTTTACAGGAACCTGCAGGGAGATGCTCAAGATCCTGCCAATGTCAAAAGGGCAGTGCCCAGAAGGGCATATACTCAGTGCCCCTGCAATTAAGAAAACTGTTACCTTTCTGAAGATAATCTAGGGCTGTGGGTTAGTGAAAAAAGTGAAAATATTTGAGCTTTTACCCTGGTTTGATGATGTCTTGATCTTGCATTTGAGCCCTATAATTTAAGCCGCATGATTCTACAAAAACAGACATTTCTTGACAGTTATGGGGATAGAAGCTGGAATGAGCCCTTTCTTTTTTCTTGACATAGAGCTAAAAAACCTCACTCGTGAGATATGTTTTTATAGGAGATCTCAAATGACAATGACGAAAAAGATAGTTATAGGATGAGATGTTAGTATCTATTTCAAGTTCAAAGGTTCTCACGGAATAATCTAACTTCTCCTAATGTCCCTGTGTGGTCTGTGCAGGACTTGGGAAAACGGGGGAATTATTAAGGGGAGTTGGTGCCCATGGGAAGTTAGGAGAGGCTCCCTAAAAGAAGTAGTATTTGATTTTGAATTTAAAGGATAGGTAGATTGATGGAGAAAGTTTCTTTGAACACCGGGTTTCTCAGTTAGTCTCTAAACCTGGGGTCTATGAACTTGTTTTTTAAATATTTTTGTAATTATGTTTTAATATTGATTTCCTGTATGATCATATATATTTTACATTATGCATTTAACAATATTATTTGAAGAAGCTTATGAATTTCAACAGACTGCTGAAGGGTACCATAAAATCCCAAAAAAAGGCAAGAACCTTGCTCTAAAAAGTATCCTATTCAGATTTTATCCCCTATGTTGCTATGAATAACAACTGATGTCTACACGAAACTTTAAGGTTTATGAAGTACTTTGTATACATTGTCATCATAGACTCATAACAAATCTGAAAGAAAGCTTCTATAGATATTATTACTCAGAGGCAGCTAGGTAGCCCAGTGGATAGAAAGTCAGTCATGAAGATGGGTTCAAATCTAGCCTCAGACACTTCCTAGCTGTGTGATCCTAGACAAGTCACTTAATTCCATTTGCCTAATGCTTATCACTCTTTGATAATGGAACTAATACATAGAATCAATTTCAAAGCAGGAGAGAGAGGGGGGAGGGGGGAGAGGGAAAGAGGGAGGGAGGAATGAAGGGAGGAAGGGAAGAAGGAAGGAAGGAAGGAAGGAAGGAAGGAAGGAAGGAAGGAAGGAAGGAAGGAAGGAAGGAAGGAA
>NC_058135.1:102740409-102750965 GCF_016433145.1 Gracilinanus agilis
GAGGAAAGGAGGAAGATAGGACAGGACAGGTGGGAAGGGAAGAGGAGGAGAGGAGAGGAAAGGAGGGGAGTGGAGAAGAAGAGGGAAGGGGAGCAGAGGGGAGAAGAGGGGAGAGGACAAGAGGAGAGAGAGGAAGGGAGGGGAGGGGAGGAGAGAACCAGGCACTGTCCTAAGTGCTAAAGAAAAAGTTTATATTCTACTGGAGGAAAACAAGGCATAGCAAAGAAGGTGGGAGGTGGGAGGGACGATGCAAAGATGGCTGAAAAGGGAGGTGAAGGCTTACTTCCCAGTCTGGAGACCCAGGGGCAAAGCACAAGATGACGACATAGAAAGGGCCGGGCAGTAAATGCAGATTTCTTGACTTGGTCCTTCACTCTCTCCTCTGAGCGCCTGCCTCTCGGGCACAGTGAAAAAGAGAGAAACGCATGTTCTTTTGAAAGTCCTGTCAACAACAGCAATTATTGATTAATTACCTAAAGTCCCAAGGCAATGACTTGCTTAGGTTCAGGCTAGAGTCTGATCTGGTTCACTTGGCATTTGGCCAGAAGATAAGTTCCTAAATCACAAGTCTGCTCAGACTAAACAAAGCAAACTAGATGTCTCAGTTGCTAATATAGGACTCAGCAGAGCACCCGGAGCAGGTGGTTGCAAAGTAAACAGTATTTGAAGATGAAGAGAAGAGAGGAAAGTCAGGAAAAGGATTTTCAGGAGTACTTACCTGCACACACAGCATTCTTGCTGAAAGAAAAAAGCTTTCAAGAAGGTTAAATCTGAAAATAAAAAAAAGTTAAATCTCTGTAGCATAGATATCTTTTCAGTCGCTTATAGGACCTTCCAAATTCAATATTTTCATATGAAATTCCTAATTGCTCATTCTCTTTTTAAATGTCCAAGTCTTCTAGCCCTGAATAGGGTTAAATTTGCAAGGAAAGCTCTAGAGTGGATAACTGCTGACTTAAATTCAATAAGCATTTTTACAAACTACCAGGACATGGTATACAAAGGTGAAAATGTGAAATATCCCCTCTCTTCTGGAATCTTAAATTCAACTTTCCTCTTAGGGTCTTTGTTTACAATTCCTGCAGTTGACCTAAGGTGAGTTGTGGTGTCTTGGGTTATGGTTAAACTTGTCCAAATGCAGATAACTAGGAAAAATGAAAGGAAAGTATGTGAACCAAGTATTGCGATTTTTTTATTAAAATAAAATTATTACAATAGTATAAGTAATCCATTTTTAATCACCACCTTTTAAAGGCAGTCAAAAGATAGCACAAGTATACACACATATGTATATAAATACATATATATGTATAGGTATATATAAATATAATAAAGCTACTTCAAATCCTAGCTCTGCTATCTACAACCTGTATAACTATGGAAAAATTAATTAATCACTTGGGACCTAATTTTGTTTATCTGGAAATTAAAGGGATCAAACTAGAGGATCTCTGTTGGTTCCTTCCAGCTCTAAACCTATTGTCCTAAGAAATACACCATCTAGGAACACATTGACACTTTTCTCCTTTTTTCTTTAAGTTGAATGATTTACATGATTCTAAAAGATAGCTTGCCTATAAAAACACAGCTAAAGAGAAACATTTAAAGATCAATCAGAACTGAAGGGAGCTGGAGCAGTGAAGTTTGTTAATACAGTCATTCAAAGACATTCATTTCCTCTTAAAAGCTTCATTAGAAAGGGCAGTTTTTTGAGTGTCCAGATTTACTCTCCTCCATAACATTACCCTTGTTTCACAAGAACGATATTAATGTTGTCTCATTCATTAAGCATTTATTAAGCACCCACTGTGTATTTTATAGTTTTGTCATTTAATAAGATGACACCAAAAGTAATAACTACGGCATTAAAAACTAACATATAAGTACAATATGCAATATTGTACATTGTATATATAAGTACCTACAGTATACAACATCAAATATGTATAACGAGGCTGAGAGACAAATTGCCATTGTACATAAAGGGCCAGTCTTGGAGCCAAAGAAGAAATGGATTCAGGTCCAGCTTCATGAATGTACTCAATTGTTCAGGAAATTCCCTAACATTTCAAATGACAGAGAAATTACTGAGCTGCATCAATAGAGGAAGTTTCCATGACCAAGGAAATTATAAGTCTGGACCAAAAAAAGAAAAGAAAAAGTGAGAAATATAAAATAAAATGCTTTGTGTGCCTAATGAGAACGGTCATTGTGGCCAACCTCCATAGGTCTGTTGTGAAATACTGTTGAGATTGTTATCCCACAAAAGAGAAAATCAAGTCCCCTCTTGAGTGAATTGGCCTCTTATATTGTTTTTCCTGGAGTGATATTTTGATACAACTAAGACTCATGAGCAGTAAAATGTTCCTACACTCTATTGATAAACTCCTCCACTCAGCATTTTTTTTTAAATTGAAACATAAACAATAATTTAAAAACAAAGATTTTGCTGCTTTTCTATCCTATTGCTGCCTTAGTATCCCTCAAAATATTTCTGTTTTTTTTCCTCATGAGGAAGAATTATCTTTATTACCAAGTCTACATTTATCTAATTTATTGTTATGATAAACTCATGTTCTGGTGAAACAGACCTGAAAAAAAGAACTACAGAAGTTAAGTGACATATAAAACCATCAAGAATCACAGCTTTAGTGCAAGAAGGACTTGAGAGACCATCTAATCCAACCTCCTTATTTGACAAAGGAAAAAAACTGAGTCTCAGGAAACTTAAATGACTTGCGTAAAGTAACACAACTAGTAAACCTAAGTCAAGTCCAATTTTCCTACTTCTCTTGAACCCAAATGAGGAAGTGGAAAGAACACTGAATTTGGGCTATGATGCTACCACAAGAACTTGAGAAAATCAACCGAATCTCACAAAATCTGGCCATCTCATCTAAAAAATAAGTCAATAAAGTACAGATATCCCTTCCACATGATGACTTTATCCATTGAGGTTTTGATATATTACGGGTCAGCATAAGAAATTAAATGGGAATTTTGGGGTGGGGAGTTTTTTGAAAGCTGCTGATGACAGGCAAAGGCCAGTACCCAACACAAAAAAAAGATTAGAAACTCAGAAATGAATAGTATTAGATACTATCAACATATTTTATATCTTAATGTAAAAAATATACATGATTTCTTTTTTAAAGTTAAAATAAGTAAAAAATTAAAGTTAGATTGCAGAGATGTGCCACAGGCTAATGGTAACACGGACTAAAACTAAGCATTTCCTCCAATTAATCTGAGGAGTTCATGGGCTTCAACAAAATACCCAAGGGGTCCATTATATATAAAAAAAAATTCAGAACCCAAGCACATAAGTCTATCATTCTATGACTTCTAAACTCTAGACACTAGGATCATATTTAAACAACTCTTCTCAGAACCAAATTATTATAATTCCAGCCTTATAATTTGCAAGCATTACCAAATAATTTTCAGATGTAGAAGTAGCATAACATTTTGCCTACAGAAGACACTGCCATCTTTGAAAGAGAAAAACCAAATACCTTCTTTGAAAGAGAAAGAAGCTAGAGCTTTCCTTGTAAGAAAAAATATAGAGTGCTGCCTTTGCTAATGAACCTCCTCTTAAGTAACTTTTGTTCTGGGCTCGATTTATTGCTGTCCTTCTGACAGCTTCCAAAGAGCTAGAAGTAGATTGGGAACTTACAATGGCACCTCCATATTCCTATAGAGATAGGAAAGCATGTTGCCTTGATCACTCAAAAGACTCATGATAAAGAACACTAAGAACAAATCTTACAGTTTGGGGGTCTAAAATTAGTATGACACTAGCTTACTCCAATCTTTAAGGAAAGAAAAGAAAAAGAAAAGAACAGAACAGAACAGAAAAGTGCACCTATCCTTCATAATATAAACAAAATCCATTCCATAAACATATCTGTAAATTGAAAATCCATATAATAAGATATCTATGGGAAAAGATCATCAATAAAACACTAAAAAAATTCATAGATCAAAAAAGGGGGGACAGGAAGGAAAAAAAACAAGCTATTTTGTTTCAATCTTTTTCAAAACTGAGTAATTTTTTTGTTTTCTTTTTCTTTTTCCAATGAGAGAAGTGGAAGGAAGAGAAAAAATACTTAATTGAAAAAATTTTAAACAAAAAATTGTGTATACTGAGTTCAAAGTTTATAATATCTGCTTCTTGTTCTTTCTTGTATATTGAAATGTCTGTGTTTATTAAGTCCATAATAATAGAGAGAGAGAGTGAATGAAAATTGTTTTAGGCCCAATGCCATTCATTCTAATGCAGAAAATTATTTCATGTTCTTGGACTTTCACCAAAGTCATCCTTTTCACCCAAATATGCCCAAGTAACAAATAAATACCTATCCAACCTCTTTAGTTTGGAGAATTTATATCATTAAAAAAGTCTTAGAGAAAATTGGAGCAAAGAATGAAAGGGGAAACAGATCTTCATCTGATCCTGAAGCAATTTGCCTTCAATTTAGACAAGCACCTATGGCTGCGTTGCCTTAATATCTGCTGAAAAAAACTTTACCTGTGACTCTTGGGTCATGGAAGAAATCCCCTGGCCTAGAATCTTTCTCACCAGCTCCCCACTTCATTTGAATTCTAACTCCTTCTCATCATTGGTTCCCTCTTCTAACATCTTCTATATTTCCCCAATCCCAGAGAAATTTACCCAAAACTGAAAAGTAGTTAAGAAAATGAGGTCCAAATTACTATTATCTCTGAAAAGAAAATCTACTTGTTTTGGAGTTTGAGTATATGGGTTCTAATCCCAGATCTGCTACTTCTTACCTGTGTGACACTGGGCAAAAATCACTTACTCTCTCTGATCTTAGTTTCCTCATATGAAAAGAAAGGGTAGGGGAGGGCAGGACCAGCTGGTTCTATCTATAGTACTAAGACCAAAGGAGAGGTGCAGAAAAAAAACCTATGAGAAATTTGAGGTAGGAATTGTTTCCACCTTAGTAGAAGAGAGCAAAGAAAGTTTCCTTGAGAGTGAAGCATTTAAATTGAGCCTTAAAGCACATTCAAAGAATCTCTTTCATCTTTTGGTCATTCTTAGAATAGGGAAAACTGAGCAAAAGCTCCCAAAGAAGAGAAAGCAGGCTAAGAAGAATAGGGTAGAAAGCAGCCTAGTTTGTACAGAACATATGAAAGAAAGTCACAGATATGCTTTCTCCTCTATATACCTCACTCACATCATCACGTCACTACCACTTACTACTGGAGGTAAGCTGCAGGTGACACACATTCCCATCTGGCCAAAAATAAACTGGAGGGAATAATTTTTTACAGAAATATAGATTTCAAGTTGAAATGAAGTTTAGAGTTAATCTCGCATAACTCCCTCATTTTATAGATGAGGAAACTGAGACTCAGAGAGAATATGATTTACCTAAGGTCATATAGATTACCAGTGGCCAAGTATTCCATCTCTTCCTTCAATGCTCTTTCCACAATTACCACGCTAAGGATTCTTTCTTCATCTTCACCAAAGTCAGCAGGGAAAATAGGCCCCTTATATGTCCAAACACAAATAAAACTCTAAAAAAAGGGAACTTAATCAGTTAAAGACAGAAATAAACATAGTGACTGATATAATCCCTGAAACGAGTCCTGGGCTTTGTCAGAAGATACATCTGTGACTTCTGTTATGATAGCATTAAATTATACCTGCCCTTCTTATTCCACTGATGCAATGTGATCTCTGACTGTATCGGTGAACTGGAGAAGAGATTCTATAGAAGAAGCCTAAATTGTCATATAACCAGTAATCTTCTTAGTAAACAAATCAAATGCACAGTGTTGACAACAATGGAACTTTCTAGATGGTCTGGAAAAGACTCTGAATTGTAGAAAAAGGGTCCATAAATAATGACCTTTTGTTCAGCTTTTCACCTCATAAATACAGTGTTATTTGTACAATAATGGCTCCTTATGTCAAGGAGAAGAGACAGGTTGTAGAGAAAGAATTAAAAAAAGAAGGCCCAGAGAACAGAGTGAAGGGGTTGGGCGGGAAAGAGGCAAGGCAGTGAGGAAAAAGCGGATCAAAAATTTAGAAAGAGATAGGGAAAAAATAGAAGTTTCAGACAAAACCTCCCCTATCTGCAGGTGACCTCCATAAGCCTATGTGATTAACACTCCCTCTCCACCCAGAAAAGAAGCCTGTAGAGCACAGCCGTTCTCTCTACTTTTAGAAAGTGCGGGGAGGGAGACATTTCTTAGTTCCATTTTCTAGGGAAGATAGCCAGTTGCCTCCTGAGATAGATCCAGTCTTATCCTAAGTGATAGTAACCAGTTGACAAGAATTCCCCACCTTCATTTTTATTTCCCACATAATAATCAGCATCTGCTGATAGAGAAAATTTTCCTTTTGACACCAAATACAATGACAGCTTCCAAAACCTGAGTCTTTCAAGGGAATCAGCAGAAACTGATTTCTTTCTGGGAATTAGGATGGGGATCTGTCTCAGTAAGGAACTCAGGTCAAACTCAGCAGGCAGGGGTTAATGTGTTAATGGAAAGCCCACACTGGAAGAAGGCTTCACTTAAAATTGCATGCACCCAAAGGAATATGAAGAGACAGGCTTATGAAATACAATGCAGTAGTCCCAATTTTCTACTGCATTTAGCATTTTTTTAAATTGCTTAACTGAAGAAGTGTTTCCCCTCATTCAGACAAGTAGCAAGAAAACTTGTAAAATGCTAGAGTTAGTCATCTAGACTAAGGGCTCCTAATTTTTTGTGTTTCCTGGACCTCTTTGGTAGTCTGGCAAAGACTACAATCCCTTTCTCAGACCAATGTTTTTGTTTCATTTGGTTGTTTTTTTTTTATCGGTACTGAAGGAAATGCTACATTTCAGTTAGAAATTAGTTTTACAAGGATGCAATTTTTCCATTCAAGTGCACAGACTGTCTAAAATCTATCCATGTACCCCCATGTATCCTAGATCATACTTTACTCCAACAAAGAGCTATCTGATCCTTGCTGGAAAACTTCAAATGGACAGGCAGTTATTTCATCTGGCAGCCCATCCCATTGTTAGAATATTCTAATGGTTAAAACATTCTGCCTCATACTGAGTAGCAAACATAGTAGAATGGCTACTGAAGAAGAGATGGCCAGGGAGGAAAATGAAGTATAGCTGGATGCAGCCTGGCATGATGCAGGGGGCCCATGAGACCCTCACAGTTCAGGACAGCCAAAGGTCAAAGGCAAGAGTTCCAAAAATGAAAGGGTTAAGATCTCTCATGCTTATGAGAGAATGAAAAGTTCACCTGGTCACCAAAGAATTCAAAGTCACTCTACATTGGATAGAAATTCCCAAAAGACAAATTTAAATTTCCTGTAAGTAAAAAAATCCTGACCATTAAAGCTATCCATATATAGAATGAGCTACAGTGAGAAGTTGCCCTCTTATTTGGGGTTTTAGGGGTAAGGTGGGCACTTGTCAGGTAATTAGTAGAAGGGATTCTTGTTGAGACAAATGTTGTACTAAATGGGAGATCCCTAAGTGTTCTGGTATTCGACAAGGCTTCTTAAGTTCCTGTCATTTTGTCTCTCGGCTTTTCTTTAAAACAAGATTTGGCCTGGCCATGAACTTTTGTCATTAAGTTGGGGGAAATGATCAAATTTTGTTGTTGAGCCATTTTCACCTGTGTCCAATTCTTCCTGACTCTAGGATTTTCTTTTTATAGATGAAGAAATTTAGGCAAAGAGGGTTAAGTGATTTAAAGAGTCTGAGGCCAGAATTAAATTCAGGAAGATGGGTCTTCCTGACTCCAGGCCTAGGACACTGACCACTGCACCACCTCACTGCCCCAAATACTCAAATTATTTATTGTCAAATGGACAGTGACATCATACAGTGAGAGACAGTATTGATAGATGTCCTTTGCCAAGTGGATATAGATGGAATAGGGTAAGTGTATACCAACCTTAAACTATAAAGATGATATTAGAAAATCAGTATTGTTTTATTAGTTTAAAGATAAAAAGTAAAGAAACTGACTTGAGGAAGAATTGGAGTTTCAAATAGAACTGAGAGAGTGTTATTTCTACAACAGTTACACTCTCTGGGTGTGGCATTGCAGGAGTGGGCTTCTGGCAGTCAACAGAGCCACATGCAGCTTCTTTCTCTCTCAGGGCTAGAGAAGGTAACATCTTTGCCTCTCTCTATCTCTGTCTAAGTGAAAGACTTTAAGGAGTGGAGTGTTTTCTTTTCCAACTTGGAAAACACTATTCATTTATCTGGTACTCTTTATAGATTGGTTAAACTTGGAAAAGACCAAACAAAACCTGGTCTTTGGTTTGGACTCTGAGTCTGTTAAGACTTTGATTCTTGTGGAGACTCAACCAGCTACCCTTGGTTATCATTATAACTTAAATGCCAAGTTAAGCATTAGGGTGGTTAGTTTTATTTAGAATAGTATAAATTTGGTTAGTTAGATCAGGGAGGATTAGCATAGCCTGTGAACCAAGAGAAGCAGTTCCTTGAGGAATTGGGGAGTTTATTTGGGTGGAGTTAGAATCTCTTAGAATTAGAAATCCTTTTTCCCTTATATATATTTAAATAAATAGTTTATTTTCATAAGAAGAGTCTCTTTAGCTTTCCTTGCACCTGACCCTGAAGGGAAGTTCATCTTTGAGCTTCACTTCACTTACCACTGAAGATACTTTGATAACATCTATCAAAAGTATCAAGAAACAATTTGAACCTTTATTTTCTAGTTATTTGTCCTTTATTTGTGTGCTCACCTACATTTTATTTTCACAAGTCTTATGTATTCATAGTCACTTCAGGAAGAATAAAATAATTTGCCATCTCTGTTTCCCACCCCCTAAAAAGAAATATTCTAGAATAATAAAAATTGGCAGATTGATAGACTTTGCATTACTAATAAGTGGACTGAGAAAGTCCTAAGGACAAATTAATGATGATTCAGTTTGCATACCATCTCATAAAGACTTTCTTGCATATGTTATGTAAGAAACCCTAGTGATCAATCCTGGCAGATCATGCAAAGAGATCCATATCTCTGGAAGGTTATTGCTTTGTAATCACAAGCAATCATTCATGAGAATGCCACTAGCTTATGAACATAGTGATGTCTCAGCTCTAAAAAGGGAGATCGACTTAAAACTAGACAGCACTTATTCCTCCAAAGATATTTTCCTCCAAAGAAGTTTGTTCTTCTATACCCTGGTGATTTCTCTGATAGGAATAGACATGTTCCTTTTATAGACATTCTGGGGAATTCTAGGGGCACTATTAGAAAATTAATGAGACTCAGAAGTGTGTATCTTTTTATTTTCCAGGGATAAGTGGATTTTTTGCATCACCATATTTCTTTCACATTTCATCAGACCATCCATTGGATCCATCTCCTTGCCATCCATCCTCTAAACCATCAGATCTCCTAAAGGCCATGCCTTAGGTGATTGAATGGAATCAGCTCTGGAATCACCACCCTGAAGAATATGCTATCCTGAATGGTGGGTTAGATAGGGCAAGCACATACTAAGCTACCTCTAGACTCCTAACACACTTTATGCCCCATGTAATCATTCACATTGGTCATCATTGCCATCTGTTTTGTGCCCCTTGTGTATACCTCCCACTTTTTGTTTTCCACTTCTTGTTCAGGGGATCCTCATCAAAGCAATATTATCATTGCTTCTAAAAGAGGCGTATCACTTGACTTTCCTTGTGGTTCCATTCACCATCTCTCTGAGTTACCAAATCAAAATAGCAGCCACCACTCCTGTATAATGACCCCCTCCACCAGCACTTCCTATACTAAACAATAAGCGCCTTGAACACATTGCCTATCTTGCTTTTGTATTTATATAACCAGCATTTTGCATGATATTGAGCATACCATAGACACTTAATAAATTTGTTTCATTCATTCATTTAACTGATTCACCTAGAGCAGAATTATCAGGATTAGAACTGTGAAAAGATGTCAGGAAAGATAAAGATAAAAAGCAAAAGACAAAAACTTTTAAAATCATGAAAAGATGTAGACAAAATGAATTCAAACTTATTCCTCAAATCCCAAAATATTAAAACAAACTCAAAGGAGGTAGTTTTGGAACAAAGAAGTATTTCTATAGTAAACATATGGAACTCATTTCCTCTAAGAAGTAGATTAAGCCAAAAATGTAAATATCTTCAAGACAGAGCCAAACTAAAACTTATCACCCAGGAAATTAATTTGTTATTAAAAATAAGTTAAGAGATATTTCAGGTTAGAGTCCTGACCTCTATAAAAGCCATAAAGGCAAGTGCCATGGTAATCAATAGGACAGTGGGGAAAAACACTGGATTTAGAGTTAGAAGGCTTGGGTTTGAATCCCAGCTACAATCCCACTGGAGTGGCCCTGGGGAAAATCATTTCATCTTCCTGGTCCTTAGCTTGTACATCTTTAAAATGAAGAATTAGAGAGGGGGGGAGAGAGGGGGAGAAAGAGAGGGAGAGAGGGAGAGAGGGGGAGAGAGAGAGAGAGAGAGAGAGAGAGAGAGAGAGAGAGAGAGAGAGAGAGAGAG
>NC_058135.1:102750972-102754790 GCF_016433145.1 Gracilinanus agilis
AGAGAGAGAGAGAGAGAGAGAGAGAGAGAGAGAGAGAGAGAGACAGACAGAGAGAGACAGAGAGAGACAGAGAGAGAGAGAGACAGAGAGAGACAGAGAGAGACAGAGAGAGACAGAGAGAGATAGAGAGAGGGGGGTGGGGGAGGGAGAGGGAGAGCGATCCTTAATCATATTTTTCAGTTCTAAATCAGTGTCTACCAAGCATGTCATGCATGTTAGCCATTATCAAAGACTGGATGCATCCAGTGGTTTGACATGATATGGCACAATGTATGTATGTGTGTTATCATAGCAAACCTTTCTACCAAAGAGACAGGTAATGCTCCAGTTACCTCTCAAACCATTCTTAATGTTCCAGATTTTCTTCTATGCCTCCTATCACTCGTCTGTGCTCACCAAAAGAAGAAAAAGAAAAATCCTCTTGATTTCTTGATTCTAACAAGGCTTCACTACCTCAAAAGGTCTATGATCTCCTTTTTATCAAACTTTCTCCTTTATAACTGCTGATCACAATCCACTCATGGCTTCTCATTATCTGTGATTCTTGGGTCTTCCAATCAGAATATTTTAAGACCTATCTCCCTCCTCCCACGAGATGGTGTCTACAAAGTATTCTTGAAAAACTAAAGAAAAGGAAACAGAAATATTCAGATTTTGTTCTGTTAGAAGTAATATTTACATCCTGACACTATAGTATTCACCAGATAATCCCATGGTCAACTCTCCATTTGAATTCATTGGAAAAAACTTTGAATTGTGTACCAATAAATTTGATTCTTGATTCAGAGTCCATGCCTACTTGGTACATGGTGTGATATGCAGAAATGGGAAGCCATTTTCTATAGGTACAAAATAGCAGTTTACCACTTTGGAACACAGAACCTGGCAAAGCACCCCAGGGCATGTGCCAAGGTGACAGTTAAGGACAAGGTATAAATTGGGGTCCACAAACCCCTGAGGCTTCACTTCTTTCTCTTATCTCCTTGGGTTAGGGAGGAGGTGGTGGCAAATTGGGCCCCAGGAGGTTTGGGAGATTGGATCAGGCAGGCAGGTAGGGACAACCTTCATTGCTAGCCAAATCAGTTCCTTATTGGCATAGCCAACAACCTTAAAATCAAGCAAGAGTGAACAGCTAATTTCAACTAAACAATAGCATCTGGCCCAGGGGCTTGATAGCCTCTGGGCTCAGCAACAAACAGCAACAGAGTTGTGAGAGGTCCCCAAGGTCTTCCCATACTCTGCACCTTAGGGAACAACTTATGTTTCAATATTTATTTTAGTCTTAATAATTAGGCAAGATCATTTAGGATACCTTCATCCATTTACCTTCCCCCCTTACCTACCTTCGGTTTGATAACAAATAAACCCAGTTTGATCCTAAAGCCTAATAATCTTTGAAAGCCAACTTCTTACCTTAGTAACAGTAACTAGTTTCAAGCAGTCAGATCCGGGTAACATCTCTAATTGGCTATAGTAATTTCCAAGCCAGTGGTGATCCTTCATTTCAACCTAAGGTTTCAGGAGCCTACATTCTACTTCCAGGAAACTCCTACCAACTACCTGGCTGGATTGGTTTCTAAGGCTTGTGGTTTAGCAAAGAATCTTGAGCTTTAAAGGAGGCTTAGCCCAGCTGGTGTGGAACAAAGCCTATACTCACATCTAGCTGCGGTTAGGGTCTCTCTCTCCTATTTGAGCAACCATCACTAGCATTTCCTGAGCCCCTTTTATTGCTCATAACAATGGCAGAGGTATCAAGCATAAAGCCCTTGGTTACACTAAAATACACTTAAACCCTATATATTTAATTTTATGTATTTTGAGAATTTTGAAGAGTCCATAAACTTTGACAGATTTCAAAGGGGTACATTACACAAAAAAAGTTACAAATTCATGGTCTAAACCCTCCGTCTTTGCAATTTTCCCTTCTCTCTTTGGTCTAAGTTCCTAATTACCAACTTTAGGTTTCTCTCATGGCAACACAATGAACTAATGTTCACAAGTCAAAGCAGACTTTTTACTTCCTGGAAAAACAAAGGAATAAAGGACAAGAGGCATTGCAAAGGAAAGAAAAACATTTCTTCCTAAAGAGTGTTGATTTGAGCAAAAAGTATGAAAGCTAGAACTGGCTAGATGCTGTGTAAGAGGTCAGCAATCAAAAGGTGTCAAGCATGGTCTAAGTCTCTGAGGAAACAGGACGCCTGGTCAGCTCCTGATTAATCATGCTTCATAGAGAGAAATTCACCAAAACAATGAATGGTCAAAAGATATGTTGGATATATGTTTACTGTTACTAATATTATCGTTTTACCTCTTAATTAGTTTTTGCTAACTAATTATGCCATGATTTTGTCTTCTGAGCTCAAAATCACTGATAACTAGTATTGATAAGGAATAACCAAAGCCTTTAGAGTGCTAAAGGGAAGCCAGCCCGGAATTCACATTTTCTTCAGATAATCCATGAGTAATTTGCATGTGAATACTTGAAATTTAGCCTTAAGAGATTTGTAGTGACCTCTAAGAAGACACAGAATGGAAAACCAGGCAGAAAAATGTGTCCAGAAATTCATGATTAAAAAAAAATCCTAGATGCTGTATCTATATTTAAAAGTCCCATCATTTTGAATAGCCCAATATAAAAAGAACCCTTCTTCTGCAGCAGGGCTGTATTCTAAATTAACAAAAGCAGAATTTGGGGGGAGACACACTGCAAGTGTTTAATCAATCTAAGTCAGTAATGATAACTGAGAAGCAAGAATAGGAACCAGAATAACAAATCACCGGGGAGAAAGAGGATGTTATTTGGGCAGAGGTCCACAAATGTACCATGGTCCCTGGCTGGCGTGAATTCCAGTGGGAAACAGTAATTAGATATTTTCACACTCCAACCATCTGGAACCTTAGGAAGCTTCTCAATCTGATTTGTGTTGGAAGAATTGTGGTCAAGAAAGAAACATTTGCACGTGTGTTTTGGATGAGTTCCCAAATATAGCCTTTTGGACCCCCAAATCATGTAACTCAAGAAGAAAAATTTGAACAGAGTAACTGTCTCCTTTGCCCTAGAGCTGTTTCTTGGAAACCTGTCTCAAGAATTCACCGGAGTTAACAAAAAATTATATACCCAGAATTTCCAGTCTCACAGCCAATAAACAACACATCCCATTTTGCTTTTGCATTTTCATCTTGGAATCTCCAAGTAATTCTACCCAAAATTATTGTTCCACTACTCCCACCTCTCTAAGCTAACTGTAAATGCAGAGGTGGAATCCCAGGCACTTTCATTTTAAAGAACTATTGGGACTCATGATCAGCTCTGATTTCTCTCAAACAGATAATTAATGAATTGTGTTATATCACACTTACTTATGAGGAGGTCTCTGCTATGAGGCAAGCTTCTACCTCTATTATTTCAGTGATGTTCTAGTTTAAAAATGAAATCAATCAAAAAACTGTAGGTGGAGGGTGAAGAGCTAGAGAGAAGAGAAAGAGCCAAATGGGAGGGGGAAAGGTCAGTTATTCAAGATGGCCATAGAGAATGGGTCTCTATTAGAGAAACAGCTTCTCTAATGTATTCATGTCCTGTGTTTGAGGAATCAGTAGTGTACTATGAATATTATTCAATGTCATTTTGGTTTACAAAAGGTCCAATTGATTATAGAAATGAAGTAAGATAGAAAACTTCTTGCTCAGCTTCCCTACTTATCATTTTGACTATTTTTAAAAGTTATTTATTTGTTTGTTACATTAAAATTCCCAGGGAGATCCCTTTCTTCCCTACACTAAAGAAGACATCATTTAACAAATATATATATATATATATA